>NW_026732836.1:0-58440 GCF_028476545.2 Physella acuta
AGTTTACTGTTATTTTAAGGAAAATAAAATAAACTTATTGAACACAAGTTTATAACATATTTTTAATAGGCGTTACAAAATATATATAATAATACCGAGTTGTGTAGCATTGCTTGTTAATATAGAAAACTTGTGGTCACTACAGAGGCTACGACAAAAATTTTTGTGATAAAACCCCAACTAGTAGCTTGTGATATCTAGAATTCAGCTGTGAAACATTTCACCACTGATGGTCCTCTGATCAAGCGATTGCTAGTATTCAATCTTCTTATCTCCCCTTAAGTTCGAAAACGTTTAATATTTTTTCGACTTATAAAAATTGATTAGAATTTTTAAAAATATATCTTGCATTGTCATCGAATAAAAAAAGGTTAGAACCAAAACTGCTGAATTAGAAGTGGGTTAAAAGTTATATAAATATTTGCCAATAAACACATGTTGCGAACTAAATAAAGCTTGTAAAAACAAAATGAATTTCCTTATAAATTAAATATTTCATATGCCTACTGTAGATTTTAAATAATGAAATACATTTTACTAATTAGGGGAAGAAGATGTTTGATGATTTTGTTATATTGATTTAAATAGTGATTGTGTTTTGTATGCAATAATTTTGTATAACGTTGTGCTTGATTTACATTCTTATTTTAATTATAAATGTTTATCCAGAAGACATAGAAACAAAAAGAGTAAACAATTTAATGACTACATCTACCATGCCGACCATCACAACTAAGACAACACAAAGAGCCCAGCCTTCAACTACCAGCCTAGTTCGAGTTAAAACACACCCATTATTGCAGATATCACCAGAAACTGTTGTGTCAAACAAACAAACTTCAACATCCTTTAGTGTGGCTATCAGAACTACAGAAACATCACCTATTGTAGCAGTCAAACAAACGTCAACATCATATTATGATACTATCACAACTACAGAAAAATCACCTAGAATAGCAGACAAACAAACGTCAACATCCTTTAATGCGGCCGTTTACAAGTACAGAAACTCTCACGAATCGAAAAACTCCAGTGCCAGCTGCCCTAGATACGATGATACCATCTGCCCAGATAACTGGGAACCGTTAGACGACAGCTCTTGTTACACGATAGAAAACGTGAAATCATCGACGGAATTCTTTAATGTGAAGAACAGATGTATTCTCAGTGGTGGCAGTTTGATAAACTTAGAGGCACTAGAAACACTGAAGAAGATTGTAATTTGTAAGTTGTTTTCTAATAATGATTCAAATAATCTGTTTTACGCACACAGGCACACACAAAACCATCCCGACTCTTATACACACATACTAAGGTTCACACAAGCACACGCACACAACATACACACTTATTTACATATATATATATATATATATATATATATATATATAATGTATATTATATATATATAATATATATATATATATATATATATATATATATATATATATATCCGAATATGTATGTGGGTGTGGGTGGATGTGGGTGTATATTTACATAAACCCAGCGTGTTCCACAGTGGCGGAACTAGAAAAAAATGGGCCACCCCGCAAAACATTTTTTGGGCCCCCATATATGTATATATATATATATATATATATATATATATATATATATATATATATATATATATATATATATATATATACATATCAGTGTTTCTTCCAGACTTTTTTCTCCGGGTAGGGGGGGGGACTTGAAATTTTCGGGGGGGGGGTCGGTAAAAATTTCTTCGTGGGGGGGGGGGCACTGTTAAAAGTATATATTTTCTATATAAAGTATATACATTTCATTTCGTTCGGGGGAGGGGGCCGGTAAAAAAAGAGATGCTTGGAAGAAACTGATACATATATACAAACACACAATACGAACATAGGATACTCATTTCTGGGCCTGATCGGGTTTTGAAAAAAAAAATTCAATTAAATCTTATCACAACATGTCATTGTCATGTGTGTGAGTGCATTGGTCTGTTTTGAAAATATCTGTTTTCATTTATGGTTGCCTTAATACTTGTAACCATTAAGTCGGTCAAAAGTATATATGTTGTGAAGCTTTGTATAAGTAATGTATAATGCTAATGTATAAGTAATGGTTTCTAGTGTTATGTTTATTTTTATGATTTTTTGTATTTATATTATTAATTTTAACTACGTATTCATTTTTATACTATACCATTCTTGAGTACTTATTTTAAAAAAAATAATAAGATAAGTAATTGCTGCTTAATTCGATTATTAATTTTTTTTACGCAACAGCATGTCTTAGCTACTATATAACATCACTACAGTATTAGATCTGTTATCTGTTTGTTATTTACAAAACCACTATCAAGGTGCCATTGACGAAATATATTATATATATCTATATATATATATATATATATATATATATATAAACATATATATATATAACATATATATATATATATATATATATAACATATATATATATATATATATATATATATATATATATATATATATATATATATATATATATATATATATATAACACGCTATCATTCATGTAGTTATTTGAGACGTTTGCCTTGTTTTCTAGAACAGTGGTTATTAAACGTAAACAATGTCGGCACTTTATTTCTTGGATAATTAGTTGTTGGAGCGCTAGTTTGTCAACACTACCACCGATACGAGCCAGCTTTGTTGTTGGAGCGCTAGTTTGTATACACTACCACCGATACGAGCCAGCTTAGTTGTTGAGGCGCTATCTATTCGCTTCTTGTAAGGCTAAGAGCTGGCAGGGGCGGTCTGAGAAAAGAACTTAAAAGGGACAATAAAGCACCGATGTGATTTTATCCATCAGTACCAAATTTGAGATGGTCTCAAAAAGTCGTCTTATATCTAGCGGTCTCTCGCGCAATTGATGTTTTTTTCAAAAGAATTTTGCCGACAACAGCGTGTGGTTTGATTGTAGGAAAAAGAATATACAAGAGCGTGGGATGGTGTCTATAGAATAAAGATACTCCAACCGTAGCTACAGTTTTTTTTTTTCAAAACAACCATCAGGTCAAAAATGCAAGCAAATTAATTTTAACTATAAAAAAATGATTATGGGCGGCTGTGGGCCCCCTAAACGGCGTGGCCCCCCCCCCCCCCCCCGCATTGCGGGTCTGGCGGCACTGTAGTTCCGCCCCTGGTGTTCCATTTTGCTCTGTCACGTTTATTGAAAGTGTAAATCGTGTGCATCGTTGTGCGTGGTAATTTATACTGTACTAGACATGATAGCACCAGTAGCGTACGCAGGGGGGGAGCAGGGGGAGCGGCCGCTCCCCCTCTGGCCATTTTCAGCAAAGTGGCGGCCTTTTTGGAAACTTTTTAAAATCAAATTTTTAAACAATGATATTTGTTAAAAAATATTTTGGTCGGCACATCTATGTAAATCACAAGATTTCTTTTCATGCAGCAATTTAGCATTATTGTACTAGTCTAGTAGTGTCTACGTTTACAAAACGTATTAACAGCTGCATCAGTATGCCATTCTAAAAATAACATTACGATGCATTGCAATGTTTAAAAAACCTCTACGGGTAGTACCACTGGGCAAGAGGGGTTTTAAGTTAAGGCAACTGTATAATGTATTTGCTTACGAATAATTGAATCAGAAAATGTTATACATAAAACTTCACACATATTACTTTATATAAACAGTTTGAATCGTGTGATTAATTTTTTTTAAAATTACAATACAGAAACAAATATAACTGATGTGGCACCTCTATTTAAATTTACTGATGAGCGAACTGCGTAGTGGTGGGGACATTTTGACAAGGTCAACAAAGTCATCACGATGAAGTAGTAGTATTCTTACAGTTTGGGCGATAGTGATTACGATTACAAATTATATGAAACAGTTACAAGCAGTAGCGTAGCGAGGGGGGGGGGGGGGGGGCGGGGGGACATATGTCCCCGGGCGCGACCTTAGGGGGGGCGCCAATTGAAAGTTTGAGGGGGGGGGGTGCAAATGAAAAGTTCGAGGGGGTGCAAATCGAAAATTTGAGGGGGGGGGGGGGTGTGCAAATGAAAAGTTCGAGGGGGGGGGTGCAAATCGAAAGTTTGAGGGGGGGGATGCAAATGAAAAGTTCGAGGGGGGGTGCAAATCGAAAATTTGAGGGGGGGGGGGTGCAAATGAAAAGTTCGAGGGGGGGGGGGTGCAAATCCAAAGTTTGAGGGGGGGGTGCAAATAAAAAGTTTGAGTGGGGGGGTGCAAATCGAAAAATTTGCTCCCGAGGGGGCGCCAAATTGTAAGTATGTCCCCGGGCGCCGGGAAGGGTCGCTACGCCTCTGGTTACAAGCCCCCCTCCCCATGGACCCGTCTGTAAAAAACAATTTTGTCATAATACCACTGCTACGTATTTAAATCTATTTCTGTAATATATATTTGTGTAATATATACGTGTGTAATATATATGTATATTTAGAACAGTCATCTAAAAACTGACTCTATGTTCACTCTGAGTTGGTTATCTCCCCCCCCCCACACACCACACACCTCACAAACAATTGTGTAGAGCGATATTAATGTCACACCTAGGTATACACTGGGTTGGATAATTGACCTAAAATGACCGGACAGTGGTGAATGAAGTTGAACCCACACCCCCCCCCCCAACCCACCCCGAACTGATCTGTTAAGTACATGTAGAAAAAACGCGTAGTGATGTACCAAAGTACCATGCCGCCAAAAAAATTAGCTTTTTAAAGGTAAAACTCTGTGAATATTTTGCAATTACCAGTAAAAAGGTGTGTGATCAATACAGTGATCTAACAGATAGCTATCACTATGTTAAAAAATGATCTTTAAAGAGCACAAAGAAGCAGTAGTTATTTAAAAATATATGATCTGAACTAAAAGACAGATATTTAGTTAAATGTAGGCTTTTATTCCGACTCTCATCTATTAAATCGAAAAGAGTGGTTTTATACCAACTCTGATTTTAAAAACTTTCATTATGCTGTAATACTTTAGCATTTATGAAGACGATATATTAAATTATGATTATAGACAAAAACATTTTGTAAACACGAATAGTGTTAAACAATTTGATTATATTATAAAGTAATTATTTATTTGTTTTGACATTTATAATTAAATGTGTAGATATATACATATTTATATTAAGAGAGTGATTATTTCCCCTATTTCACTTGTCTTAAATAATTTCCCAGGAATTATTATGTAAGAAATTTGTTTACAAGAATTACAAAACAGATTGTGTTACGTTCATTGTTTTTGGTTGTAGTGTGTGTAGATTTTTTTTTGTTTTTGTTTAGATTGATACATTTTTTGTTTTGTCGGACTACATTGTGTGTTTTTTCTTATTTCTTCAGAGTGCTATTTTCAATTTATTTTACATAATAGCGAAGTAATGACATACAGCTAGTAATTATATATATATATATATATATATATATATATATATATATATATATATATATATATATATATATATATATATATATATATATATATATAATACACGTACATAGAACGCGTTTAAATTCGGCGCCTTTTTTTGCTCTTTTCGCTCCCCCTACAACGAAAACCTGGATACGCCTCTGGATAGCCCTGTTCGAAGTAAATTGTTTCTCCACGTATCAAACAAGGGCTAGGGCTCTGAGTGTAGTCAAACTGACGGCAGTGGGATAACCAAGGCGGACTTTAAGTGGGTCGAAACATGATGGGGAATGGCAATTTATATTTATTTTTTGTATGAAGTTTAGTAAAAAGACTAAGTAGAGCAGGCATTTGGCAAAGTAAAATTATTAATGCAAATTAAAATCAGCAATGACACGTTTCCTCAGGTAAGCAAAACAAAAAAGAGCGGACACACGTTTTAATTCTCGACGACAATCAACTTTGTGAAGTTGTAAATTTGGACACATTTCAACAGCATAAGGTCACGTGCTACAAAAACAGTATTGCGTTCGTTGCGATTTGTGCTATGAATATTACAAGTAAGATGTTTAAAATTCTGTATACACAAAGAAATAATTAAATGAGCATATATATATATATATATATATATATATATATATATATATATATATATATATATATATATATATATATATATATATATATATATATATATATATATATATATATATATACATTTGTTTATATATATATATATATATATATATATATATATATATATATATATATATATATATATATATATATATATTTATTTATTTATGTTTATATATATATATATATTAATAATATATTAAACTAAATAATATAACAGACTGTTACACCATACACATTTAACGTTTCGAATTTACAGAAAACAGAATAGCATCGATAGGGCAGTCTAAAGACAAAATAAGCACATCTGAAAATGTTTCCATCAAAGTTGGATTAGGTGTGGGGATACCTGTTCTTGTCATCATTGTTTTGGCGGTGTTGATCTATATCAACAGAGGTTAGATAATTTAAAGTTAATTTTTATGGATTGAAATATTCAATTATTAAAAGTATGGCGAATTAGCAGAATTAAGGTGTTTGAAGAGTGAGTTTTAAAATTTATTGTAAAACATCCAAAAATATTTTTTTCAGAAACTTTAATTCATCTACCCAGACCCAGGTAAGACAACAAATTTACATGGTGCGCGTGTTTCTAAACTGTACAACTCAACTGTGTGCTCACTTGTTTCATGAATAACTTTATCTGTATAGAACTATTATATGTGTAAAACGAATGAGGAATTTTTTATTTAATTTCTTCAAGAAACAGAGAACTGAACCCCGAGAGATCAAGACATTACATTAACGGTAACTACATCCTTGTTATCTCATCATTCGTGATGTTCAATCCTACATATTGGTAGGCCCTATCTAATGTAATCATGTATATAGTTAAAAATGTTAATATACTTTATTGTAAATAATTAATAATCCTGTAGCATTTAGAATTTAAGTAGCTTTTATTATAACCAATTAATAGTACAGTAGTAATTATAATTTAAATAAACGTTATTTAAACCAATTTATAGTCCAGCAGTAATTAGAATTTAAATAGACTTTATTTTAACCAATTTATAGTCCAGCAATAATTAGAATTTAAATAGACTTTATTTTAACCAATTTATAGTCCAGCAGTAATTAGAATTTAAGTAGACTTTATTTTAACCAATTTATAGTCCAGCAGTAATTAGAATTTAAATAGACTTTATTTGAACCAATTTATAGTCCAGCAGTAATTAGAATTTAAATAGACTTTATTTGAACCTATTTATAGTCCAGTTGTAATTAGAATTTAAATAGACTTTATTTGAAACCATTTATAGTCCAGTTGTAATTAGAATTTAAATAGACTTTATTTGAACCATTATATAGTCCAGCAGTAATTAGAATTTAAATAGACTTTATTTGAACCTATTTATAGTCCAGCAGTAATTATAAATTAAATAGACTTTATTTGAACCCATTTATAGTCCAGTTGTGTGCAGTCCCACCCATTCACCAGATAACCAGAAACGAGGTTTGGGGTCAATATGACGAAGTTGAAGGAGAATATGAAAACCTAAAGGTGAGAAAATTTTAGCGGGATAAACAGATTAAATCAATTCCCTGTAACATTGTAGGATCAATTTTATTTAAAAGCTGGTTTAAAGTGAAATTACTTTAAGAATGGACGAAAAAAAAATCTAACCAATATGCTTTGTAACTCAAATAATTTTCAGTCTACATGGAACCAAGAGGTTTAACTTTTCCATCAAAAACTGTTTTATTGTTTTACTTTGCAGCCTTTATGTACATTATGTACTAGGCATGCTGCCCAGCTTCGCTTAGGCTTTCGAAAACATTGAGAATTTGAATGCTTAATTAATTTGCCCATGGGTCGGTCTACGACCTCAGGAGTTATGAAGAGGTTCCTTCGTGGACATTTTTGTTCGATTTATAGCTCATAGAAGGCGCCGGTCAGTCGAAGTCAGTTTTGACCCCCCTCATCGTAGACTTTTCGGCCAACCGGCCCCCGTGTTCTGTCGCCCCATTTTAAGGCAAGATCCTGCCAAATATGAAGCGCCCGCGGAGGCGGGCGCCGCCGGGAAGTGCCCTATCGGGCACCCGACAACTTTGCTTTATATATTAGAATCCTAATATAAATTGTTTTTTTAAGTTTAGCTCGAGCAAAATTGTATTGTATAAATTTTATAGCGTACGTAGATCTAAATAATATTTGAATGAAATAGTTCATTTCTTTTTATTCTAAACACGGCAGATGACGTCATTAGTTAATGTATAAACATTATTGACGTCACTGTTTTATGCATTCTTTTTCACAACTATAAACGCTTTTCCTGTTGCATAATTAAAACTGTTTTTCTACATTCGAATACGCCTTTATTTTTTTTATTTTTTTCAAGTGCGCACTTGGGCTTCTATATATTAGGATTCATGGCTGTAGACAGGCACACTTAGCCGTATAACCTACACAACAAGTGATAGCTTTAAACAAATAGTAACCACCGTTTTAAAAATAATAATTAAACAATAATAAATAATAAAAAGGATGTTTTATGTTTTCACTGTGAAGCTTACATTTAAAAGCTTAAGAATTTGTAAATCAGCTCTGCTGTAATAACGCTAACATTAAGACTAAAGGTCATTAAAAATCATATATGCTGTTCTACCGCTCACCTTAAAGACTAACGATCATTTATAAACAAGTCCTGATGTTTCTATTGCTCACCTTACAGACTAACGGTCATGCTTTACATCACATTAGGTATTTGCTCTCTGATACCTAATACCCCTCATACTCTTCACGTACTCAATCCTTGTCTAATCAATTCCAGACACCTGGCAGGTATCTCTCTGACCAAGGCCTCGTCTATCTCACCTTGGCCCAGGTGAGACCAACCAGCCTACCTAATCACGTGACTCCCGTAACAAGATACGAGCCTGTGGAGTATGCGGCCTTAGACTTTAACCTAACTGGCGCGATGGCTAGTGAAGCTGGCGACACTAGAGTCTATGAGAATGGAGGACCCGCCGATCAAGATCAGAGGCGGAACTAGAAAAAAAGGGCCACCCCGCAAAAAAAATATTCTGGGCCCCCATATATATGTATATATATATATATATATATATATATATATATATATATATATATATATATATATATATATATATATATATATATATATATATATATAAATATATCTACATAATACAAACATTTCTAGCCTGATCGGGTTTTGACATTTATTTTTTTCAATTTAAAAAATTACAAATTGTCATGTGTGTGAGTGCATTAGTCTGAATTGAATCTTTTTTTTAAGATTTAGAATTAGTCTATTTTTTTTTTTTTTAACCTTTCGTTTTTTCCATTTTTGATGTTCGAAATCAGAGTTTCTTCCAGGCATCTCCTACCGCCCCCCCCCCCGAACGAAATGAAATTTATATAATTTATATAGAAAATATATAATTTTAACTGTGTCCGCCCCCCCCCCCCCCCCGAAGAAAATCTACTCCCCCCCCCCCCCCCCCCCGAAAATTTCAAGTGCCCCCCCCCCCCCGGAGAAAAAAGTCTGGAAGAAACACTGTTCGAAATTATGAACAGAATTTGATGTTGATGTAAGGTAAAGTTTCGCTTTTAAATCTGACGGTCTATGGGTCAAGTGAAGTAGAGTTCACCTGTTTCTGTGACGTTTCAACACTACGGTCGGCCGCCTTTGCTTTCCCTAACGTGAGTTGGGTACACATCGGAGTTGGGTGGACGGTATGCGGCTCGAGACTTTCGGGTTAGCAGTCCGGCTTTCTAACGCTAGACCACTCCGTCCCCTTTAGAATTTTTTTTTTTCTTTTTTTTTTCATGGTTTGGTAATTATTTATTTTTTTTTAAAGTCATGCATCTAATATATAAAAATCAATACTGGGGATTAGTCTATTCAAAATGTTTGCTGTAATACTACCCACCAAGTTTTAGCCGGTCAAAAGAATATAAAACGTGAAAGCTTTGTATGAGTAATGGTTTTTCGTGTTATGTTTATTTTTATGTTTTTTTGTATTTATATTATTTGTTTCAAATATATTTCCTTTTTATGCTATGTTATTCTTTAGTATGCATTTCTTAATCAATAATAATGAAGAGAAGTTATTGCTTTTTAATTTGTTTTGTACACATATATTAAAAGGAGCTTAGGAACGCCCGTATTTAAATATTTTAACAAGGGAAATAAGTCATGGAAGTGTTTTGAACGTTTGCCTATCTGTCACACTACAGCTCAGGCATATATTTTTAGCGCAATTTCCATTCTGGAGAATTGCGTTTATTAACTGGTCATTTCTGGGAATGTATGGATGGATGTGTGTCCGCAGCTTTAAGTCGTATCTCCTCCTCAACGAAGCAATATCGAGGACTAGTTCCAAAAGCAACTTGAAACATGTACCAATCGATTCCTGCCATAATTTAGAACAATATTGGCGAAGAAAGTTTTCAAAAATATCCTTTCGTTCGGTCACAATTTTTTTTTTTGATTTAATTAAAATTTGGACCGAATTAGTAGGCATTTTTATCCAACCACACCACACGCGTCATCACGTTCAATAGCTGCGCCATCACGTTCAATGGCTGCGACATCACGTTCGGTAGCTAGGCGCGCAATGGTTTTTATTCATGTAACTCTATTGTAAATAAAACATGTAAAATACTGGGAAATTGTTTTAATAAAAAACGTTTTAATAAATAACCAATGGTTTTACTAACCCTGCTCTTGATTTACGCTACGACAGAGCTATTTTTAGATAACATAAGGAAATTGCGCTTAAATGTCACTAGACTTTTTAATTAACTTGTTTTTACACAGCAGCATGTGTTAGCTACTGTATAACATCACTACTGTAGTAGATATGTTTTTTATTTACAAAAGCTTTTACCGTCAAGTAAAAAATGCAAGAAAGTTATTTTTTTTAACTATAAAATATGTATTATGGTCGGCTATGGGCCCCTAAATGACGCGCCCCCCCCCCCCCCCCCCCCCCGCATTGCGGGGTCTGGCGGCACTGTAGTTCCGCCCCTGATCAAGATCACGACCCGCCGTGTCTTAGAAACGAAAAACGACTTTCACAGCCAACAAACATCTAAACAAAGACTGGTGATATTACCAGATATTCTATGCGGCCATTTTATGTTTTAGAGCTATAGGCTTGTTGAGTTCTTTTTGATGTATTGTGATTTCATTCTTTATGCGATTTTTGGTCAGTAATACATTTTTAAATACTTTTATTGTTTTTTTAATGTATATTTAACAGCGCATTTATTTTCCTGTATATAAAACCACTTGTAGGTTTAAAAAATTCTTTATATCACACCACGTGTAAATTATTTTTTTCTATTTTATTTTAATGTACTTTCGTAATAGGATTTTTTTAACAATTGCATAAAAACGTTTAAATAACAAGATTTGTATTTACTAATGCATTTAAAAAGTGAGATAATAAGTGATTTTATTTAAATCTATAATAATACAATACTATTTAAAGAAAAGCGTGGGTATCTATATTATCTATTTAGATACCTTTACTAATATTTAGGAAGAGACGAATCGTTAGTTAGAAGTGCTCTAAACTTCGCTCGTCCGTTTCGATAAAGAAATGTCAGTCAGCCGTGTCGGCAGCTAACTAGGCAAACCGAAAATCAATAGACTATCCAAACTAAAAGCTTGCAAAGGATAAAAGGCATACACTGGCCTAACACTATCTCAAATGATAGAAGATATCCAAAATGGAAGCAATTTTCGAAAAATTCGCTGGATGGGGCACGTCGTAAGAATAAATCCTATTTGTATCGCAAGAATGGTGCTAGGAAAAATAAAGCAGGGAAGGTAAAGGGAGACGTGGAAGCAGCTGGCAGAGGCAGGACTGTTATGGGGGACTGAATGGATAATAACCAGAGAGCTTCAAAAGTGGAGGGAGCTTTCTGTGGCAGAATCAGAAATTTCGGTTCCTGATCATGTTTATAATTGCGACTAATTGCTTCTCGCTTAAAAGGTGTTTTGTAAGTGTAAAATGTTGTTTCTATACGGCCCTAATTTACTAAAGATAAAAAAAACTATTATTATAACTTATTATATCAAGTAAATTTTATTACCACCTGTTACAAGAGATTTATTTAACTTGAAGATAGAAAATAAACTAGCAAAGCAACATATAAAAATAAATATTCTTCTCGGAACGATCTTACAATGGACACAAAAACGAGTAGCCGAAAAGGCATTGTCAAACCTAATTATAACAGGAATCTTAACAAAGCCCTAGAGGGGCAGAAACATTTTGAAATGAAACTACAAATTACACGTAATAAATTGTATATACTACACTTCATAAAATAGACGTAAAACGGCCATCAATTGACAACGATAAGGATAATAAAATATTTCTGTTAAAATACACAAGTGAGAAGCAAGTGGAGAATATAGTAAGATACTTATAAAAAACCACAAACAATGAAAATATCTATAAAAATGGATAAAGTGAATTATATATATATATATATATATATATATATATATATATATATATATATATATATTGATACATTAATAATATATATCTTGCTATGATTATTCTGAATATAACATATTAAGCATTTTTAACGATATAATTTATTTGTCATACAAAAATGAGTTGCAAAAAAAATGAGTGATCGGGAATGTGTGCATCAATTGAGGATGTTGGACAGAAAGGGAATGGTCGTTTCCGGTGTGGTTTGTGACCATTTTCAAACAGGAAAACGTAAATCTAGTATAATGGAAAAAAGTGACTGTCAAAATCATGCTATGCGAAATATATTTCCATTTTTATTCTTGTATCTGTTCTTTAATTGTCTATTTGTCTTTAACATATCCTCTGCTCTATATCTATTTTACCCCATTTTAATCTAAACTTAATATAATGTTCACTTCAACTTTACATCAACTTTAACATCATCTTTACATCAACTTTACATCAATTCCACATCAACTCAACAACATCTTTATATCATATTCATGTCAACTTCACATCAACTGCATATCAACTACTTCCGACCATTTTCGTATCAACTGCACATCAGCATTACATCAACTTGACCTCAACTTGACACAAGAAATCATAAATAATCTCACTACACAACTCATCTGTAAGTCCGAGTGTCTCAAAATTGTAGCGCATACAGTCTTGGTTGCCGTAGTTGTTGGGCTGACCTATAGAGAAAAATATGAGCTTAGAAAGTTAAATGTGTTCAAAACTCTTCAAGTTTAAAGTAAAAAAAACAACGTATCAAAGAAAAATAAACGACATTTACTACACTCAAACATACTCCTAAACATTAACTTACAATCTCATGAAATGTATTCCGTAACAAAACAATGTTGGTGTTTTTAACACTAATCAATAAAGTAAAGCATGCTTAGACAAATGTTTACTTAAAACTGCTACATACGAAATTACGTATTGCTTATGACCAGATCTTACTCTTGAAAAAAAAATCTATTTAAACACAAGGCCTAATCAATGTCAAAACCTATTTTTCAAACATAAAGCACAACTGCAGTGAAACTTGAATCTTATCGTACTATAATTCTAATTAACCCGATGCCCACGTGTCAATTTGTTCGGTCAGACGTGACCGCTTTTGGAATTTTTCGAAAATAGGCCCTACTTATAGAACCTAAGCTAACAAGTTTTTAAATTATAATATACGATTTTTTTTGGGTGATTCTGCAAGTGTTCGTTCTAGTTCAAGCAGTTCAAAAATGATAAGTTTATATAAGACCGCCGTCAATAAGTTTTGTGTTTTTTATGCTAAATGTGAGGGTCATATTTTGTGCAAAGGTTTGAACGAGACCTCTCACATTTTCTCTCAAGTGCCCCATGTAATCCACTTATCATTGACAAGCTAGCATCCAACACCGTTACCTCGCTATTTTTATGAACTCCCTCAATCAACTGTTTCGTTTGTCGTTCAAACTTTAGCCTTAATGTAAAAATTCCTTCTATCAAGCCTTGATCACTAGCCACTAATACACGAATTCTGCCTAAGGTCTCAAGTTCTTAAGAAGCCCCTGACCATACCAGCAGAGTTTCTTCCAGGCATCTCTTCGGGGGCGGGGGGGGGGGGGGTGCACCGCCCCACCCCGAAGAAAGTCTACAGCCCCCCCCCCCCCCCCGAACGAAATGGAATTTATATAGAAAATATATACTTTTAGCAGTGAACGCACCCCGGAAAATTTTTTCCGCCCCCCCCCCCTCGAACAAAAAAGTCTGGAAGAAACACTGTATACCAGATCTGACTAATGCTGTAGCAATAGATGAATTTTACTACCTATGCCCTGTGGTTTAATGTAAAGTTCTTTACATTTCTTTCTAAATCAACAGTTTAAACAAACTCGAAAACCTTGAGCAAAAATATGCTTCAGCCAATCAGGTCCCAGTACGGAGTTGTCGTCGTGCCAAACATAGACGCCTTCCTGTACAATGTCATCCAGCCCTACCCAGTACGAGGCTTGATTGGTTGTGCCAATTGTCTTTAGAATGGAGAATTCGTCCTCGTTTTTAAGTGTGTACAGATGTGCACCCATAGCTGGCAGAGAAAACATTCAAAGGTTAACTTTGTTGGTTCTGCTTTGTTCTTTTACATTTTTATTTACATTTTATGTAGCTTTTAACTAGGTTTTCTTTTATTTTTTGTTCCAGTTCATATTTACCATCAAAATGCTTGTCAAGTTCTAAATGGGTGGTTCTCTTGGAGTAAGATTTATTTAATTACCTATTTTAACAATCATTTCAGCCCATGTTAACGTAATGAAAAGTCAGTAGCCCATAGGGTCACCAGTTATATATAAGGTCACCAGTAATATATATAGTCACACGTTACATGTAGGCTCACCAGTTACATATAGGATCACTAGTTACATATAAGGTCACCAGTTACATATTGGGTTACCAGTTACATATGGGTCACCTGTTAAATATAGGGTCGCAAGTTACATATAGATCACCAGTTACATATAAGGTCACCAGTTACATATATGTTCACCATTTACAAATAGGAACACCAGTTACCCGAATTAGAATAAATGATAAAAAACTAAAAGCTTCTTTTTAAAAAATTCCAATTTTACGTAGGCTATATTTTTCTTTAAGCTATCCACATTTCGTAATCTATCTCCACCACGGATAACGATTTTAAATGATTTAACAATGGCGTTACTAACTGTATAATTATTTTTCCCCTATTTAATTTAAATATTCACATTTTGTTTGAAAAATACTGGCTGGCTAGTACGAGAACGAGAAGTTGGTGACCTTCTTACAAGCCCTATCATTTTTGCGTTTGTTTTTTGTTTTTTTTAACAGTTACAATAAAAACAACAAGAAATACAACAAGGCTACTAAAACAACAAAGCATTTACGGACTCAATTAATGAATTGATGAAGTAGTACATACATATTTCAGCTCTTTTCGTCAATATTTCGTTAGATTTATTTAAACATTCTCTACATCACCTGCACACGAGCGCCTAGCGATGGTAAAGTTGACAGTGTTGGGTGAAGGCCACACACAGGTGGTGACATTACCGCTGGATACAAAGGTGAACCCTGGATAGTCGCTCATACATCTGGCTCCTGTAGAGAAATACACGGCCCCTGCGAGTGGGGTGGTCGTGTTGTTAGGCAGCAGGATGGAGCCTGTACAGGGGAAATGTTTTACAGCTTTTATTGGCACCTCACAAGTCTTAGTACCACAGACTTAGCTTTATGGTATATTCAAGCATTTACGTCAAGTTTAGGGTTTAGCTTTTCAGTTTCTCCAAGAATTTAAATAAAGGATAATGCTTACTTAAAATGTTAAATTTTAAATGTTTAACTTTTCAGTAATTTTAACATATTTAGTGAGAGTTAGGATAACTTAAAGTCGATTTTTTTTCCACAATTCCTCTGTTACTTAAAAAGGTATTTTAAAAACAAGATGGTGTTGTTATTGGTTAAAGAAAATCACAATTTCATATCTACCCGACAATTAAGCGTATAAAATATTCCTACCTAGCTTGCAGGTTTGAAGTGAAGCGATGTAAATGAAACTGTAGCACAGATCCATTACACCCAGACATTTGAAGACACAGCTAGAGAGGGAATCTATGGAGGTTAGTGTCGCTACAGGGGACATTGTGAAGGACGGGAACTTGTGGAAGTAACGGCCAGGTAGCTCCACGCTGACTTCTAAGTGTATTCACAGATGAAATAATTTTTTTTTTAAATTTCGTATAAAAAAACGTTACAAATAAAAAAAATCCATTAATTTGTATTGGAAACATCTGACTTTTAGGACTGAAAACAAATATGGAGCTGATTATTTTATTACAATAATTAATTTAATTTGCTTCCTCGTCCGTCTTGGATCGAAACTGCCGAGCAAAATTTCGATCACTTCTAACTAACCGATTCGTTTCAAACTCGGTACTTGGGTCACGATTCAATAACAATGCAATCTGAAATGAAATTTGACATACTAAGCTGCTTAAATTATGAATTAATTAAAATGCCCTATAAACCTAAAACGTACTATTTACTGCGCTGTTATAAGCGCATTTTTAATGTTCATTTGTTGCACAATGTGTTTTTTTTTGTCATGCAACTCTATAGCAAGAAAAAAATTAAAGTACTGAAAACAAAATGGCATATTTATGCTATTATTTATGGCATATTTTCAATGGCAAAATTTCTACGAGATTTGAGAAAATTGACAGACAAATAAGTTTACGGAATTAATTTACTTTATATATCTAGATACAATTGTATATAAAAAAAACTATTACATTGTTATTTTTCGACCTAGAAATTGTTTTGCAAATAGCTAAATAAATATTACATCATATATCATTAAAATTAGGCTCAGAAGACACGAAGTTTTGAGATCCCATAGAAATACATCAGTAGGAAACTTTTAAACGCACTCAGACGTATTTCTTATAAACTCAACACAGTTCACTCACCGTAACACAGTTCCTTCACCGTAACACAGTTCCCTCACCGTAACACAGTTCACTCACCGTAACACAGTTCACTAACCGTAACACAACTCACTCACCGTAACACAACTCCCTCACCGTAACACAACTCACTCACCGTAACACAACTCACTCAACGTAACACAACTCACTCACCGTCTCACTCACCGTAACACAACTCACTCACCGTCTCACTCACCGTAACACAGTTCACTCACCGTAACACAGTTCACTAACCGTAACACAACTCACTCACCGTAACACAACACCCTCACCGTAACACAACTCACTCACCGTAACACAACTCACTCACCGTAACACAACTCAATCACCGTAACACAACTCACTCACCGTCTCACTCACCGTAACACAGTTCACTCACCATAACACAACTCACTCACCGTAAACTAACACAACTCACTCACCGTAACACAACTCCCTCACCGTAACACAACTCACTCACCGTAACACAACTCACTCCCCGTAACACAACTCACTCACCGTAACACAACTCACTCACCGTAACACAGTTCACTCCCCGTAGCACAGTTACCTCACCGAAACACAGTTCACTCACCGTAACACAGTTCACTCACCGTAACACAACTCACTCACCGTAACACAGTTCACTTACCGTAACACAACTCACTCACCGTAACACAACCCACTCACCGTCTCACTCACCGTAACACAACTCACTCACCGTAACACAACTCACTCACCGTAACACAACTCACTCACCGTAACACAGTTCACTCACCGTAACACAGTTCCCTCACCGTAACACAGTTCCCTCGCCGTAACACAGTTCACTCACCGTAACACAACTCACTCACCGTAACACAACCCACTCACCGTCTCACTCACCGTAACACAACTCACTCACCGTAACACAACTCACTCACCGTAACACAACTCACTCACCGTAACACAGTTCACTCACCGTAGCACAGTTACCTCACCGTAACACAGTTCACTCACCGTAACACAGTTCACTCACCGTAACACAACTCACTCACCGTAACACAACTCACTCACCGTAACACAACTCACTCACCGTAACACAACTCACTCACCGTAACACAACTCACTCACCGTAACACAACTCACTCCCCGTAACACAGTTCACTCACCGTAGCACAGTTACCTCACCGTAACACAGTTCACTCACCGTAACACAGTTCACTCACCGTAACACAACTCACTCACCGTAACACAACTCACTCACCGTAATACAACTCACTCACCGTAACACAACTCACTCTCCGTAACACAGCTCACTCGCCGTAACACAACTCACTCACCGTAACACAACTCACTCACCGTCTCACTCACCGTAACACAACTCACTCACCGTAATACAACTCACTCACCGTAACACAACTCACTCACCGTAACACAGCTCACTCACCGTAACACAACTCACTCACCGTAACACAACTCACTCACCGTCTCACTCACCGTAACACAACTCACTCACCGTAACACAACTCACTCACCGTAATACAACTCACTCACCGTAACACAACTCACTCACCGTAACACAGTTCACTCACCGTAGCACAGTTACCTCACCGTAACACAGTTCACTCACCGTAACACAGTTCACTCACCGTAACACAACTCACTCACCGTAACACAACTCACTCACCGTAATACAACTCACTCACCGTAACACAACTCACTCACCGTAACACAACTCACTCAACGTAACACAACTCACTCACCGTAACACAGCTCACTCACCGTAACATTGTATGTATACAACAAGCAGGGAGGCAAACAGGCAGCAGCGGACCAACATGTTTGGATGTCCGGGGAAGTTTTTTAACTTTACAAAGCTGAAAAATAGAATCAAATTAGTTCATCTTACTAGCTTTGTTGTTGTATAAATAACAACAAGATTTCAAATTTGATCCGACAATTGAAATTACAAAAAATAATGTCTTTTAATTCAAACACATAAAAATAATAGGCAACATACACAATACGTATTGCATTATTATTTAGTTCAACAACAATTACATTATTAGGTGTCTATTATGCTAAATGTTAAATTGAATGATAATTAAAACTTGTGGAGAAATCGTATTAAAATAATTCACAATTTAAATAAAAACTTAACAAAACTTACACTTAGAAACACTAATTGTAAATTCACAAGTAAAATTAAGCCTGCAATTTGCAAGACGACAACAATGGTCGAGGATAGTCTCGAAATATCTAAATGGTTGCCTGCATCAAAACGCAACCGACCCTAAACAAATTCACAGATGAGGGTATTGAATTTCCTTCAACCAGCTAAAACATTCAGCTCAAATCAATATATAAATAAAACAGAATGTTGTTAGAAATGGATGAATTGTCTAAAGAAATCTCCATTGTTGTCCGACACATTGTTGTGTACTTTGGAGATAGCGCAAAAATATGTAATCAATATTAAGGATTTGAACCTTGGACACAGTGGCGGTTCTCGTACTATATATATATATATATATATATATATATATATATATATATATATATATATATATATATATATATATATATTGTCCGTCTGACTTGACTCGATAGAACCTGTATTTTCATAGTGTTTTCGTTTTCAAAATAATCTTTTAATACATTTATCAAGTAAATAATACTTTTACTTGTTTTTCTTTACATAACCGAACATAGTTCGAAAATCGGAAACTACATTTGTTTCATAATAAATTAACAGCATCATGATGAACAATTAACGAAATTTAAAAATTCCATCATAGACATCAAAATCTCATTATTTATCACCGTGGAATGTTAAAGAATGTGTATCTGTAACTAGCATAAACTGTATATATTTTCTATAAAAATTAAAATTTTTGAACCCCGAAGAGATGTCTGGAAGAAACTCTGTATACTTACCCCATTATCACGAATTTATACTTGTTAACAAATCTATTTCAATCTTACAACAAACTTGAGTATTAATAATGGATTACCTATCCACTGCGAATTACTCTGCAAGTTTCTCTAAAACCACTGGACTCACCCTAGCGCCTAGCAGAAAACCGCGGGGTGGCGGTTACACCCACTTTGGGAACCTCTGGTCCTAAAATTCAGTTCAACAGCTCGTGCTTACTCATTAGGCATAAACTCATTAGGCATAAACTCATTAACCATAAGGTAAGATCGTAATCAAACGTGAGCTCGGACTACATATCCCATATTCCATTGTCTGTGGGTAAACTAGGCTCCCACACAAAGTGTGAAGGATTAATCCATACACCACAATCTTCCTTGTAAATTACTTAGTGATGTCCCCTTTACTTTAAAGTCCTACAACCTGTAGTTTGTTCAAATATTTATGTTTTTTTTTTCTGGGTTAGATTGTAATCACGCAACCTGCGATGTTTTTGTTTCGTCTAATGTTTTGTCTGGCTGTGTTGTATGTGGTCGTTCAGCAATTGCCGGGACTAGAAAACATGTCTCTATAACCACCTTCCTCAATACATACACACAGAGACACGCAGACACATAGAAACACACACACACACATACATATATATATATATATATATATATATATATATATATATATATATATATATATATATATATATATTCATTAATATGAGTGCTATAGAAATTAATCTACCTGGATTTAAAATTTGCTTAGACTTTATTTGTGGCGTCGCTAGGTCGAGTGTCACCCTGTGCGGTGTTTCACCCCCACCCAACCTTTTTTTCCTCTGTATATTTTACAGTTGGTGCCACTCCCCCCCCTTCCCCCATTAATAGCTTTAAAGTGTTCACATTTAATACTAATGATGTTTATCTAAAGTCGGTTGTTAATACAGCTGGGTGTTGCATTGTTTTCTCTAAGTTTGCATGTTTACCGAATGGTAACATCCCCACCCCCATTGTCGGAATCGTCAATATGTACGTAAAATAATTTTTAAGCTCTTATTAACCATTCATTGAACTGGCAATAAACATATTTATTCTATATATCTGTAATTGTTTTGTCTTGGTGTCACCCCCAAATGGTGTCACCCCCAAATGGTCACCCCCAAATGGTGTCACCCCCCCCCCCCTTCCGCGCCCCCGCCTCGCGACGCCTCTAGTCTTTATTACATTTTTGGTTAAGTTTTTTTTTCATTTTCCTTTTCAAAGTTTTTTTTTTCTCTCTAGTTACAGCTGCTGATTCTGAAGGCAAAGTTTGTGACAAGCACTACTTTAAAACTTGTAGCAGACAACAGCGTTAAAAATGTAACCACTGCTGGTGCTGAAGTGTAGGATCTCTACACCACACTTCTGCTGGTACCTACAGTAGACCACATCGATCGTGCTTGACACTACATATCTGAGAGTATCTGTAAGATCCGGTCAGATATTTAGAGGAACTCAACCGTACAAAATGTGTGCTTGAATTTTTCATTACTTGTGAACACAATTTTTAGTTAACAATAAACTCTTCTAGAATGTTCTAGTTTTTGGAAAATGATTAAGATTTATAAATTATTTAAAATAAAGTGTCATTTTAGGCATAAAGGTTCATCGTGAAGATGAAGTAGATTTCATAACTTTTTTTGCTATCAAAATGTTACCCAGAGGTGTATAGTTTCACCGGATAGAGCTAGAAACATATTAAAGCTGGCTGAACTCAGAAACTCAAGTTTTGCTACTTTAGATCCTACAAATTTTCCGAACATGGCAAGATAAACTTATATTAAAACTAGTTCGAGTGTTTAATAAACAAAGCAAAATAGAAATAGAAAAGACTTTAGATCATGACTCAGTGAGATGCTATTTTTAACTAACAATGAACCTGAATATTTTTTTTTATTTAATAGGATTTAAAATAAATAGAATTTTTTTTGTTCGATAACATGATTTGACTAAACACACTTCATTTTTTTTAATGTGTGTACAGTAGAAGATTAAAATAATCATTCTCAAAGGTTATTAAACATACGAAGAAAGTAGAAAGTTCTCTAAAGTTATCATCGATCTTATTTAACATTAACATTAAAAAAAAAATAATTAAAACACGCTAGAACAACTCCCTTCCTTAATAACTTGTTAAGTTGTTATAGAGGTTAAACAAAAGCGTCATCATTTTATGTTCAACCAATATATAAAGGGACAATAACAAACAAAAACATACGCATCCACTAACACACAGTTAAATGCACTTACTTAAGCTATATTTTATATATTTTACAATTATTTCAATGTCAAAAAAGAATTAATTTATTTTGAATTATCAAATATGACAGACATAAGATACACCTTAAAAAAATTACATAGAAATGATTCTCGACGTGAGAGTTTTATGGATTTTAACAAAATTAACAAAGTACTGATAGCTACTATTTGTAATCGAATGTTTTGGCCCGATGAACTAGATCAAAGAACTAATTTTGTGGAAGTCTAACATCAGACTAACATTCTATTGTGTATACCAGATGAGTAGAAACTTTCAAGATGTCGAATACTGGACTCTTATCTTTCATCAAATAGCCTAATATTTGAAAAAAAAGAACAAAGAAACGTAAAATCGTTTATAAATAAATTTAATATAGTTTATTCTACTTCGTAAAGTTAAAGAAAAAAAAATGTTTAACTCGCCGTAAAAGCTAATCACTTATACAATTGTGTCTTTAATGTTTCAGAGAAACGAAGCATTTGGCAAACACGCTCAGGTAGGTGAGATCTAACAGAACTATAGCCCCAAAGCTCAGACATAGAACACAGACTCCAAGTTTACCAACAGCCGCGGCAGTCGGTCTGTTATCTTCTGCGCATGTCTTTGTTCTACGATAAGCGGAAGTCGTATTGGCCTGAACGCTCAGTTGTTGTTTGATGTTATTGGTCAGTTCAATGGTGTTAACTTCAGTGGTGTGTACCAACTGTGTAGTTACTTCTGGTGTGTCAGATGACAGATATGATTCAGTACTTGATGTGTCATCAAGGTTATTTATAGAAGTTGTGACAGAATCACTGACAAATGTGACGTTTTCACTGGCAGTTGTCATGTCATATTGGCCAGTAGAGCTGACTACTGGAGTTGTCACGTCACCACATGTAGGATTTGGCTTCATTTGAACAGAGGACAATTTCTCCTTTAACGATTTTATGTCAGGAATCTGAAAAGTATTTCATTTATTGGATATCATCATTTCATTGCGTATGTTAAATATATACACAAATGTAATTTCAATTTCCAATTTTGAAAATGTAAACTTAGGTTTATAGTTTCCACAAAAATACATCATGAGAAATATTTGACTTATGTATCACCTGAATACATTTATGCTGATGTAGTCAAGTGAATAAAAATATAGAGAAAAGTAATATTAAAAACTATTCAACGCACACGCCTGATGCATCTTATTGAATAACTATATCAATTATTTTTTTAAAGTGCAACTAGTTGAAACTTCCAAACAACCAATCAGTAAATTTCTCATTATTTTACCTCTGGTCTGACGTCATCAGCGACACCTAGCGGATGACAAAATGTAGATCTCTCATTTGTTCCGTACATGTAGGCTCCAAACGTGGCTTGTGAGTTGTTGATGTGGAGAAGGTAGTAGCCATGTTGTGACGTCATGTTATAGATACAGCCGGATAAATGTGTGCCTATATACGAGGGATAAAGCCTTAGATTCTAGTTTCAAAAAAGACTTTCATTCTGGTACTTTCTACAATTAAAACTTTCTACAATTGAAACTTTCTACAATTGAAACTTTCTACAATTGAAACTTTCTACAATTGAAACTTTCTACAATTGAAACTTTCTACAATTGAAACTTTCTACAATTGAAACTATCTACAATTGAAACTATCTACAATTGAAACTATCAACAATTGAAAATATCTACAATTGAAACAATCTACAATTGAAACTTTCTACAATTGAAACTTTCTACAATTGAAACTTTCTACAATTGAAACTTTCTACAATTGAAACTTTCTACAATTGAAACTTTCTACAATTGAAACTTTCTACAATTGAAACTATCTACAATTGAAACTATCTACAATTGAAACTATCTACAATTGAAACTATCTACAATTGAAACTATCTACAATTGAAACTATCTACAATTGAAACTATATACAATTGAAACTATCTACAATTGAAACTATCTACCATTGAAACTATCTACAATTGAAACTTTCTACAATTGAAACTATCTACAATTGAAACTATCTACAATTGAAACTATCTACAATTGAAACTATCTACAATTGAAACTTTCTACAATTGAAACTTTCTACAATTGAAACTTTCTACAATTGAAACTATCTACAATTGAAACTATCTACAATTGAAACTATCTACAATTGAAACTTTCTACAATTGAAACTTTCTACAATTAAAACTTTCTACAATTAAAACTTTCTACAATTAAAACTTTCTACAATTAAAACTTTCTACAATTGAAACTTTAAACAATTGAAAGTTTCTACAATTTAAACTTTCTACAATTGAAACTTTCTACAATTGAAACTTTCTACAATTGAAACTTTCTACAATTGAAACTTTCTACATTTGAAACTATCTACAATTGAAACTTTCTACAATTGAAACTTTCTACAATTGAAACTTTCTACAATTAAAACTTTCTACAATTAAAACTTTCTACATTTAAAACTTTCTACAATTGAAACTTTCTACAATTGAAACTTTCTACAATTGAAACTTTCTACAGTTGAAACTTTCTACAATTGAAACTTTCTACAATTGAAACTTTCTACAATTGAAACTTTCTACATTTGAAACTATCTACAATTGAAACTTTCTACAATTGAAACTTTCTACAATAAAAACTTTCTACAATAAAAACTTTCTACAATTAAAACTTTCTACAATTAAAACTTTCTACAATTGAAACTTTCTACAATTGAAACTTTCTACAATTGAAACTTTCTACAATTGAAACTTTCTACAATTGAAACTTTCTACAATTGAAACTTTCTACAATTGAAACTTTCTACAATTGAAACTTTCTACATTTGAAACTATCTACAATTGAAACTTTCTACAATTGAAACTTTCTACAATTGAAACTTTCTACAATTGAAACTATCTACAATTGAAACTATCTACAATTGAAACTATCTACAATTGAAACTTTCTACAATTGAAACTTTCTACAATTAAAACTTTCTACAATTAAAACTTTCTACAATTAAAACTTTCTACAATTAAAACTTTCTACAATCGAAACTTTAAACAATTGAAAGTTTCTACAATTTAAACTTTCTACAATTGAAACTTTCTACAATTGAAACTTTCTACAATTGAAACTTTCTACAATTGAAACTTTCTACATTTGAAACTATCTACAATTGAAACTTTCTACAATTGAAACTTTCTACAATTGAAACTTTCTACAATTAAAACTTTCTACAATTAAAACTTTCTACATTTAAAACTTTCTACAATTGAAACTTTCTACAATTGAAACTTTCTACAATTGAAACTTTCTACAGTTGAAACTTTCTACAATTGAAACTTTCTACAATTGAAACTTTCTACAATTGAAACTTTCTACATTTGAAACTATCTACAATTGAAACTTTCTACAATTGAAACTTTCTACAATAAAAACTTTCTACAATAAAAACTTTCTACAATTAAAACTTTCTACAATTAAAATTTTCTACAATTGAAACTTTCTACAATTGAAACTTTCTACAATTGAAACTTTCTACAATTGAAACTTTCTACAATTGAAACTTTCTACAATTGAAACTTTCTACAATTGAAACTTTCTACATTTGAAACTATCTACAATTGAAACTTTCTACAATTAAAACTTTCTACAATTAAAACTTTCTACAATTAAAACTTTCTACAATTAAAACTTTCTACAATTGAAACTTTCTACAATTGAAACTTTCTACAATTGAAACTTTCTACATTTGAAACTATCTACAATTGAAACTTTCTACAATTGAAACTTTCTACAATTGAAACTTTCTACAATTGAAACAAATCTAGCATTAGTCTGTTTACCTGCCACATTGTAGCATGAAGGGGTGATGTGTGTCGTGTAGTTCATGTTTAGATTGACCAGCAGCCTCGTCTCTAGCACAACTATCACGTACACCATTGTGTTGGGCAGGACTGAGTCCATGTCAAAGTCGTACTGATGTCTCCATACAACTCTCGGTAGTAGAGTACTCACACTAGCCACTGACACGTCACAACCTGCAACATTTAATCCATCGTTGATTATAAATCTACACTCCTGTTAATCCTGAAACTGATTATAACCTTGAACGTAAGGTTTCGTTATTGTTAGATCTCCCGTCGATTGTGTTTTATAGAATGTCTATGTGAAACAGTCACATTTATTTACCACTCTAAGGCTCAATTAACAGCACTCTATATAATGTAGGATTTCTCCAAGTTCCGTTACCTATAGAAGGTATTCTTAGTATAAGGTTGATTGACAGTGATGTGATTGAGCTGGGTTATAATAGAAGGAGGTAATGACACTCGGATAACGTTTGTTACATCCTTGGAAGAAATTAAGATAAACTATTTAAGTTTTTACTTTCTCGTATATACGAAGTATAGCGAAAGTCTTGTAATCGTGCAAAAAAAAATCGAGATTTTCATAAATCTCGACGTTTTACAGCTCAATGAGTCGGAAAATCATAGTTTTGCAATCTTGTCCGTATATCTGTGTGTCTGTCTGTCTGAGTGTGTGTGTGTGTTTGTGTGTGTGTAAACATGATAACTTGAGTACCTTTACAGCTAGGTTAATGAAATTTCATATATAAGTGATATATCAAAATCTTAGATCCGTATCAACTTTTGAACGATTTCCGATAACCGGAAGTGGAACTTTTTCTATTTTCAATTTTTCAAAAGCATATAACTTGAGAACTATTTCAGATAGATATATGAAATTTTATATATAAGTAAAAGATCTAATTATCTGTCTTTTTATTAAATTTTGAGTAATTTCCGTTGACCGGAAGTAGTAATTTACGCAATTTCTGTTTTCGCAAAAAGGCATGTGCATTTATAAAGTACTAATAATATTCCGCACTATTATACACATTTTGCTTGGCGTTCGCTTGGTGCGCAATTCTTTTTTCTACGAGATCCTATTCTATTTTAAATAGTTTATCTAATTAAAAATTAATTTAGAATCATGTTTCTAGCGTGATGTGCCATCTCCCGTAGTATTATATAAAAATTTGCGAGAAAGTTTAGGGGAGATCACTCACGGTTTATTTAAAAGGACAGCTACCCTAGAATTACCAAATTCAGTTATTGCTTGAATGAAGGCCGTTATTAATGATAGATAAATGCTACGTTATGTTTACGATATGAAGCATTGCTTCGTCCGAATTATACTTCAGAATAAAACACCTTTAATTTTGACAAATAAAACCTATCATAAATTACCTAATTGAATCTTATTGATTTTGTAAACATAAAACTTGTCATCTCCTCTTATGTAATAGAATCTATTGGTGGGTAAATTTATTTCTTTGGAGTCTCCTGTTGCAGTCAATTTCACAGAATCATGTACACCTTCAGAAGTGATCTGGAAAGTAAAAATAGTTTTAAATTTATAAAACTTCAATTATGCCAATCGACTAACCGTTAACATTAATTTATATACACCTGTATTTACCTGTAGGACAGAGACACCTGTATTTACCTGTGCCCAGTGGCGTAGCGAGGTCGAGTGTCACCCGGTGCGGCACTTAATGGTGTCGCCCCCCAGAGGCGTAGCAACCCTTCCCGGGGACAAACTTTCAAGTTTTCGATTTGCCCCCCCCCCCCTCAAACTTTCGATTTACACCCCCCCCCCCTCCAGTTTTTCTCTATATGTTTTGCTATTTTTTTCCCTTGGTGTCACCCCCCTAAATGGTGTCACCCGGTGCGCTCCGCACCCCCCGCCCCCCACCCTCGCTACGCCCCTGCCTGTACCTGTAGGACAGAGACACCTGTATTTACCTGTAGGACAGAGACACCTGTATTCACCTGTAGGACAGAGACGCCTGTATTTACCTGTACCTGTAGGACAGAGACACCTCTATTTACCTGCAGGACAAAGACACATGTATTTACCTGTAGGACAGAGACACCTGTATTTACCTGCACCTGTAGAACAGAGACACCTGTATTTACCTGTACCTGTAGGACAGAGACACCTGTATTTACCTGTAGGACAGAGACACCTGTATTTACCTGTAGGACCGAGACACCTGTATTTACCTGTACCTGTAGGACAGAGATGCCTGTATTCACCTGTAGGACAGAGACACCTGTATTTACCTGCAGGACAAAGACACCTGTATTTACCTGTACCTGTAGGACAGAGACACCTGTATTTACCTGTAGGACAGAGACACCTGTATTTACCTGTAGGACAGAAACACCTAAATTTACCTGTACATGTAAGAAACACCTGTATTTACCTGTATATTGTTTTTGTCACAAGCTGATATAATTAGAAAGGTGTCGTTCTGATCAGCACCGGGGGCAGATATTGAAGGAAACGTGACGTAATCAGTACCAACATAAGCTAAGGGCAGCAGGTACTCAATGGCGGAGTCGTAGACAGATGATGTGGAGCTGGGCTGTAATACAATTCAAACCTAAACTTCACTGACTAACAAACTACCTTTTTACAACAAATAAAATCAATATTTCAAATCTTCAACAGCTTTTTTTATTTATAGCAACTACCCTAGTCCAGGTCACCAAGACAGCCAATGGTTGATCTGATGAGATAAACTGTTGGTCAACGCGTGAGTCCTGGTTTAGCTGGAATCTCAGGTACTGGGATGGAGAGGGGTCTAACCTAAACAAAAGTATTTTTTAATTCAGTGAAAAAAGGGCGTTGTGAAAAGTTAAAGGACAATATCCTTTTTGAGTTAACATGTGTTACAAAAAATATGATTAAGAAATTAATGCATACATCAAATTAAATTGCACAATTGTTTTTTAAAACATATCCTTTAAATAATGTTTTCTTTTACCTGATCGTGAAATTGTTTATGTCCGTTGAAGTTGAGAAAAAAGAGACAATAGTCCCCTCGGTAGTCAAAGCCACGACATAGACCGTAGTGTCTAGGACAAAAATAATAACAATTTTCAGTAAACAAGTAGCTGTCGACTTCATACTATTGCATTCTAATTCTTTTTAGCTTTTCAAAAGTGTTTTAATGTTAGGTAACATTTTTTACCTGTGTAGCCAGACACCCCAGGTGTTAGGTAACATTTTTTACCTGTGTAGCCAGAGACCCAGGGGTGTTAGGTAACATTTTTACCTGTGTAGCCAGACACCCCAGGTGTTAGGTAACATTTTTTACATGTGTAGCCCGAAACCCAATGTGTTAGGTAACATTTTTACCTGTGTAGCCAGACACCCCAGGTGTTAGGTAACATTTTTTACCTGTGTAGCCAGGTAACATTTTTTACCTGTGTAGCCCGACACCCCAGGTGTTAGGTAACATTTTTACCTGTGTAGCCAGACACCCCAGGTGTTAGGTAACATTTTTTACCTGTGTAGCCAGACACACTAGGTGTTAGGTAACATTTTTACCTGTGTAGCCAGGTAACATTTTTTACCTGTGTAGCCCGACACCCCAGGTGTTAGGTACAGAGATTCAGGTGTCAGCTGTAACATGTGTTCAGGTAAAACAAGAGTGGACCCTATGACGTCACGAAGGCTATCTATGACGTACATCACAACAGTTACAGGCTGGCTTGACCATACTCGGACATACGACACGTCTGAAAGGTGAGGATAAATTGATGCAGTAAACACAACAATCTAACTACGCACAGTTATATCAGCATTGGTGGTGAACTTTTTTCTTCAATGTAGATTACTCACCTGTAGAACTGCCCATGCTGAATGTAAGAGCTTTACTCGGGGTCAAAGGTTGATAGGTCACCTGGAGGTCACCATTCCTATAGTAAACTTGAAACTTTAAATACACCGTGATGATCTTAAAACCGGATGTGACTTTTAAAAGTGACAGGTTCGTGTCATCAAGTTGTGGGGTCCAGGCTAGATACACTCTGGAGTTAGGTTCCACGGCGTCTGTTATTGTAAAAATAAAATTGTGTCTTAAATTACGGCCGAAGGAAGCAGTAATCATTTTCAAGTATACGCATTACATCTAACTCTAAGCACTAATATTAGCAATCAGTAAGAAAATTAAATAGTTGAGTGTTTCAAAACTATTTTTTTTAAAAAATGAATTAATAGTATAATCCCACTTTTTCAGTGTTAAAATCGGTCTTGATTATAAATGTTTGAAATTCCTTTAATGTCCGTTTTTATAACTATAACTTCCTCCCGTTAATTTCACCTACCAAACACCAATTATGCTTAATCACATGTTCAGCCTACTACTTACCCTACCATTCACTCTCTCTGCCTATCATTTACTCTGCTATCACTTCAGCTACCTTTCAACATGCTCTGTTCTTACTTTACTTACTCTGCCCATTACTTTATCTGCCTGATACAGATTTGACAGATAATTCTCTGATATCCCTTGCCCTTTTGTTCACGAAAAGTCCCATACATTTTACATACAGTGGTATAGTTCTCTATCAATTCATGACGTATTTCACCTTCATAGTTTACTAGTTATGTTGTACAGACTTAATTTTTTTTTTTACAATTTAAATATATAATACAGCAACCCATCTAGGAGAGAAAACTCCGAAATCAAACAGGAGTGGAGCCCCTTAGACAATTGGATTACCAACTCTGGTTTTGTTTCGGCAGCTTTAATGTGACATAGCTGATTCCAAGCTGTACAGGCAACGTCCTGTCCCTTAGGTCCATCAGCTGTGTGGAGAGGGGGGAGGGGGAGGGGGGCTGATACATAGGCAACATCTGGCTCTTCCCTACTGAGGGCCCAGCTTTTTTGCTTTGATTTTCCAAATGGTTTAATTAGACTAGGGAGCAATATTATTATAATTATTATAGATATTTAATAAATTGTTAGCGATTTTTAAAAATGTACTCAACCTGTCTGACAAACATATCTGAGTAGATTCCCGCCAGCCGTTGACATCCACGTGACTGCCAAGACCCTCTGGAACCAGGTGACGTAAGGACCAGGTGATGACGGGTTGGTAACGATGTCTTTTGTGATGACGTCACCATCGGTCATCCAGATGAAGATTGAATTGGATGACGATCTGTTTCCACCTAACCATACTGGAATATAAAATTATAAATATATATATATACATATACATATATATATATATACATATATATATATATATATATATATATATATATATATATATATATATATATATATATATATATATATATACATATATATATATATATATATATTTATATATATATATATATATATATATATATATATATATATATATATATATATATATATATATATATATATATATATATATTTATTTATTTATTTATTTATTTATTTATTTATATATATATATATATATATATATATATATATATATATATATATATATATATATATATATATATATATATATATATATATATATATATATATTTATATATATATAGGCCTACTGTATAATGTTTGTATGATTTAAGAATTTTCGCTTATTTATGTGAATCTAGTGTTTGGCTTTTTAATTAAAATTTTTGATCGAACATTTCCAAAAGAGACACGTGTCTGTGTTGATTAAGTCCAGAGAAACTCACACAATTCGTTGCTGGGCAAAACGTCACTGAGATCAGATATGGTCGACTGGGTCCTGGGTTCAGCGAGGTGAGACTGATGTTGTACACAACTTTTCTGTCGATAGGTTGTAAATAAATAAAATATTAACATAATGAATAGTCAACATAGGGGCTGGTACCCGTTGACAAAAGAATGCATCCCAACATTTTTAGAAAAAAATATCGGAGACAATATTTATGTTTAGTTTTTATTAAAATATTTGGGTGCATAAAACCAGACAAGTAACGTACTAACTATGACCCTCAGATGAGTTCTATAATGTAATGGTGAATGAGCACAGTGCTGACCACACTATCCCTTTATATACCCGGACCACAGAAACACGGCAGTTCTGCTTCACCCGCCCAATGGACTGTTAGATTGGAAAAGAAATTTGACTTTTCTTTTAAATTGTCACAACTAGAATCGAACATTAAGTTAATCAAACACTTCGGCTGCTTTAAACAATCTTTGGTTTTTAGTATTTGAGTCTCATACGAGTTTTTAAAAAAATCTTCCATAAACTTACTAATATTTGTTTAAAAAAAATGCATTTAACAAATTAAGTCTAAAGTAGCCTTTAAATGGATACATATAGTCCTGGCTACGCTAGTGAGTTTGAGTTAAGCCCATTCCTATCTTACCTGAGCTTCTGACCAGGTGAGTGTCTCATTAAATATTTTGTAACATTGACCATCAATATACACAGCACCAGGTAGAACTTTCTCACAGGGAGGGTCAACGTCTGGGGAGCGTTCATAACTTGATTAACTTTTAATACGGGATTCTCTATTTTAATAACTGTTAAGGCAATTTAAAAAAAAAAAACAACGGAAAAAAATGTCAATTTCTAACTTTCTTTCCAAACCAGACGTCATAAAAAGTTTTGAATTTGAATTCAGATTTGAATTAAATTTTGGCATTTCCAATGCTTATATACGCAATAATCCCATGTAGCGTAAATCCTTCTCTACATCAATCACCACATACCCCTTGACACTTGGACAACTGTGAGAAATTGACCAGTTTCAGGTATATATTACATTGACTAAGTGACACATTTGACTTAAAAACCACCTTAACAAATAAGCTGTACGATATAAAAACCACCTTGAAAATTTACACATTTGATTTGGAAAAATATTGATCTATGTTTGGAATATAACGACATTGAAACAATTTATCCGTTTCACATACAAAATGACCTTAATAAATCTACCTGTTTAACTCGTGAGAAATTTACCTGTTTCACATTAAAATGACCAAAAGAAAAGTAACCATTTGACATAAACACGACCTTGATAAATGTACCTGTTTGACATAAAAACGACCTTGACCGATGTACCTGTTTGACATAGAAACGACCTTGACCGATGTACCTGTTTGACATAGAAACGACCTTGACTGATGTACCTGTTTGACATAGAAACGACCTTGACACCCCACAATCATCAGTCGCCAACAAGCCAGAGGTCCCGTCCATAGCAACACAAAAACGGCCTGAGTTGACCTTTGGCTCAGTATCTGCCCACCAGTTCAGTCTGACCTCAGTTTGGCTTGACCTCCACCTGAAGGTCACACCGTCATCAGCTCGGTAGCCGCCAACGTAAACTGATCAGGTAGACATGAAAAGGTGAGAAATGAAAAGGTGAGACACGAAAAGGTGAGACATAAAAAGGTGAGACATGATAAAGGTGACACTTGACAAGGTGAGACATGAAAAGGTGAGACATGAAAAGGTGAGACATAAAAAGGTGAGACATGATAAAGGTGACACTTGACAAGGTGAGACATGAAAAGGTGAGACATGAAAAGGTGAGACACGAAAAGGTGAGACATGATAAAGGTGAGACTTGAAAAGGTGAGCCATGAAAAGGTGAGACATGAAAAGGTGAGACATGAACAGGCAAGACATGACAAGGTGAGACATGATAAAGGTGAGACAGGAAAAGGTGAGACATGAAAAGGTAAAACATAAAAATGTGCGACATGATAAAGGTGAGACAGGAAAAGGTGAGACATGATAAAGGTGAGACATGAAAAAGTGAGCCATGAAAAGGTGAGACATGAAAATGTGAGACATGAACAGGCAAGACATGACAAGGTGAGACATGATAAAGGTGAGACAGGAAAAGGTGAGACATGAAAAGGTAAAACATAAAAATGTGCGACATGATAAAGGTGAGACAGGAAAAGGTGAGACATGATAAAGATGAGACATGAAAAAGTGAGCCATGAAAAGGTGAGACAGGAAAAGGTGAGACAGGAAAAGGTGAGACATGAAAAGGTAAAACATAAAAATGTGCGACATGATAAAGGTGAGACAGGAAAAGGTGAGACATGATAAAGGTGCGACATGATAAAGGTGCGACATGATAAAGGTGCGATTTCTATAGGAGACAGGTTCAGAGTTTACATTTCTTACAAGTATTAATATTTGCTTGCACCAAAGTGTAAATCCTGCTGAAGACATCTATGTTCGAACCACTGTTTAGTTCTGCCAGTCTGCCTCCAAGGGATATGCACTTAGTCTATTGAGTATTGATTTGAATACGGTTAAAATATGTAGGTTCATCAATATATATATAAATATATATATATATATATATATATATATATATATATATATATATATATATATATATATATATATATATATATATAGTGTGTGTGTGTGTACCTGTAATTTTGTATATCTACGCATTCGCATACCCATACTATCCAAATACATGAAAATTCACACATAAAGCACACATATGCAGCTCCACCTAAGCAAATACTAACTCATTTGTATACGCATATAATCACATGTTAAGGGAAAGAGCAGACGAACACGATAACCAGAGTAGATAACATCACTCACTTGAGCATCGATAACATTCTTTATCGTTGTTTCAATACACATGCCAGATGGGATTGCGTTGTTCACATTTGAACAGTTCTTGGGTTTTGAAACTGAAAATAAAGAAAAGCGGAAGTGATCTCCCTTAAACTTTCTCGTATATTTTTGTATATCCTTGACGGGGTGGCACTTTCAGCGCAATCTGGCCATAAATATGTTTTTCATTAATTTTGTACACTTAATTTTTACTTTCTAGTACACAGAAATATAGAGGAAGTATTGTAATCGTGCACAAAAATCACAACAAATTAGACAGTTTTCATCGTTTTACACCTCAGTACTTCATCATACACGGAATATTGGCGGCTTATTTTAATCGGGTAAAAATAATAAATGCAGATTTATAAAAAAAATCGGCGTTTTACGCGTAATCGAAAAAATGGGTTTTGCAAATTCTGTCCGGGTGTGTGGATGTGTGTATGTTTGTACCGCTAGGATGATGAAAATTCATATGTAAGTATTACATCAAATTTGTAGTTCAGTATCCACTTTTCAGCGACTTCCGGTAACCGGTTGTGGGATTTAATCTACTTCCGGTTATTCAACTGTAACAATATTTAGCCAAATAATAAACACAATCTCTACAAAACAAAATAAAAAGTTACAAATATTGTTATAATAGTAGTTACAGTTATGATCATTTTAATGTAATAATCTCAATTACTATATTATAATAATAATTTTTGGTGTTTTTATATCTGTGAAATAATACTGATAAAGTGGTTTAAAACACCTGTGCATGATACCTACCTTTGTCACATAAGTAAGATTCTTCATAGTTGCAGGGAATATCATTAAGTAGCGGCCTGACATCAATACAGTTCTCACCGGTATATGCCCCGTTTGGTTCAATACGTCCCCAGATATTGACGTGAATCTCAGTGGTGGGTAGGGTGGACCACACGTACGTGCCGTTGTGGGCTGGGTCAAGCCCGTCCACCCAGACTGTGACGGCATTAAATGAGAGGAATGTAGTGGAAATATTTGCATATTATTCGTTACTTAAAGGAACAACAGAACCAAAAAAGTAAAAAAAAAAACGGAACTAATTTTCCTGTAAGTTTTAGATGTTTAAAAAAATGATCGAATATGATCGCTATTGACTCTAGTTTTACAATAAGTCAGACTAATTTTAATGGTGTGAATTAATTACACATGCTACTGGTCTAGTGAACTTAAGTGCCACTGGTCAACTTACATGTGCCACTGGTCAACTTACAAGTGCCACTGGTCTGGTCAACTTACACGTGCCACTGGTCAACTTACACGTGCCACTGGTCAACTTACACGTGCCACTGGTCAACTTACACGTGCCACTGGTCAACTTACACGTGCCACTGGTCAACTTGCACGTGCCACTGGTCAACTTACACGTGACACTGGTCAACTTGCACGTGCCACTGGTCAACTTACACGTGACACTGGTCAACTTACACGTGCCACTGGTCAACTTACATGTGCCACTGGTCAACTTACACGTGCCACTGGTCTGGTTAACTTACACGTGCCACTGGTCAACTTACACGTGCCACTGGTCAACTTACACGTGCCACTGGTCAACTTACATGTGCCACTGGTCTGGTCAACTTACACGTGCCACTGGTCAACTTACACGTGCCACTGGTCAACTTACACGTGCCACTGGTCAACTTACATGTGCCACTGGTCAACTTACATGTGCCACTGGTCAACTTACATGTGCCACTGGTCAACTTACACTTGCCACTGGTCAACTTACATGTGCCACTTGTCAACTTACACGTACCACTGGTCAACGTACACTTGCCACTGGTCAACTTACATGTGCCACTGGTCAACTTACACGTGCCACTGGTCAACTTACACTTGCCACTGGTCAACTTACATGTGCCACTGGTCAACTTACATGTGCCACTGGTCAACTTACATGGCCACTGGTAAACTTACACGTGCCACTGGTCAACTTACATGTGCCACTGGTCTGGTCAACTTACACGTGCCACTGGTCAACTTACACGTGCCACTGGTCAACTTACACGTGCCACTGGTCAACTTACACGTGCCACTGGTCAACTTACACGTGCCACTGGTCTGGTCAACTTACACGTGCCACTGGTCAACTTACACGTACCACTGGTCAACTTAAACGTGACACTGGTCAACTTACATGTGCCACTGGTCAACTTACATGTGACACTGGTCAACTTACACGTGCCACTGGTCAACTTACATGTGCCACTGGTCTGGTCAACTTACACGTGCCACTGGTCAACTTACACGTGCCACTGGTCAACTTACACGTGCCACTGGTCAACTTACACGTGACACTGGTCAACTTACATGTGCCACTGGTCTGGTCAACTTACACGTGCCACTGGTCAACTTACACGTGCCATTGGTCAACTTACACGTGACACTGGTCAACTTACATTTGCCACTGGTCAACTTACATGTGACACTGGTCAACTTACACGTGCCACTGGTCAACTTACATGTGCCACTGGTCTGGTCAACTTACACGTGCCACTGGTCAACTTACACGTGCCACTGGTCAACTTACACGTGCCACTGGTCAACTTACACGTGCCTCTGGTCAACTTACATGTGCCACTGGTCTGGTCAACTTACACGTGCCACTGGTCAACTTACACGTGCCACTGGTCAACTTACACGTGCCATTGGTCAACTTACACGTGCCATTGGTCAACTTACACGTGCCACTGGTCAACTTACACGTGCCACTGGTCAACTTACACGTGCCACTGGTCAACTTACACGTGCCACTGGTCTGGTCAACTTACACGTGCCACTGGTCAACTTACATGTGCCACTGGTCAACTTACATGTGCCACTGGTCAACTTACACGTGCCACTGGTCAACTTACACGTGCCACTGGTCTGGTCAACTTACACGTGCCACTGGTCATCTTACATGTGCCACTGGTCAATTTACACGTGCCACATGTCAACTTACTCGTGCCACATGTCAACTTACACTTACCACTGGTCAACTTACACGTGCCACTGGTCAACTTACATGTGCCACTGGTCTGGTCAACTTACATGTGCCACTGGTCTGGTCAACTTACACGTACCACTGGTCAACTTACACGTGCCACTGGTCAACTTACATGTGCCATTGGTCAAGTAGTGTCTGACGATGACCCTGCGGTCTCTCTCTATCAACATTCTGGCCAGGCTGGCACCAGTCATAGAACTTTGACAAAAAGTCTGGAACAAAAAAAAATCCTTCATTTCCAAGAAAAAATCAACTATGTTACATTACTTGAATTATAGTTATTCAATATATCGTTATCCCAGATTAAGACCTCGAGACAGATAAAAACAATATGATGTGTTTTACCCGAGCTTTGTCCCAGGCTAGAGGTGTGTCGAACAACACCAGACATTTGGTGTCGCTGCAGTTGGAGGTCCAGGGAAAACAGGGGTCAAAGGTCTCCTCATTTGTCTTGTTTGCTAAATACATAAGAGCAAATGTTGGCACATTTTAATATGGGCAACCAACATAGAAGCATGAATCTAAACTAAGTAAACAAATGAGATTTTGATGTTCAAAATATAATGTTTCACACGCACAATCATCCCATATATATATATATATATATATATATATATATATATATATATATATATATATATATATATATATGTATGTATAAGTCTGCTGGTTCGAATGTGTCTGTTAACTAATATTTCTGTAAGTGTGAGTGCGCATGACTAACAGACCTGTCTGACACATGAAAAGAGCCTTGTTGTAACACTGTGCTTTAGTCAGCGTAACATTCAGTCCGCCCATCAGACAGTGTTTGTCTTGCTGGAAGTCTGTAGACAGGGAGATGTCGTCTGCAGCTATCACTTTACCAGACGTGTTCCACTTGAAGATTCCATTGAGGTCAAGATCGGTAGCCCCGACCCAGACTGTCGAAACATAAGGCCTCAATAAACACCAGCATTCAGGTTGTTACAGCAACAATTAGCGCAGGTTCAATTATAAGTTGTATTCTTTACAACAGGGGTTCCCAACCCCGTGCCCTACCGATATTTTAGAATGTGCTCTAGAGTAAAAAAAGGTTTGGAACCCCTGCTTTACAAGATAAAATAGTTCATTTGTATTTTAGGAAGTATGGAGTGGTCGATGGATATAGTATATAATTGCTAACTCCAAAGGTCGAGAGTTCGGACCCCAAGCAAGGTAAGGCAAGTTGGTTGAGGACTGCATGTTATCTAGAACAAAAAACTTAAAAAAAAAAAAATAATACCTGTACTTTTAAACATTGGCTGATCATTTTTGCGAATTATTGAGCAGGCTTAGTTCGGTTTTAAAATGTATTACCTTTAAACGTTATAGTACGATGAACTAAGAAAAACAAATACACAGTACATACATGTGAGCGAAGTCTGATTATAAAACGCCAAAACAGCTGATCTTTCTTGCGGTGTCTCTGGTTCAGCAAGTTTGCCTTGGTACAGGTGGGAAGTACAAAATACCTGGACATATTTGCTTATTACATTAACATTGAATATCTGGCAACTTGGTGAATGCTAAGTTTTCTAGCCATCTTACCCCATCGTCCACCCAGTGGCGTAGGCAGGGGGGATAGGGGGGGTCATACCCCCTAGACCCCTCGGTATATATTTAAAGCATGAGGGGGGTGCAAATCGAAAGTTTGAGAGGGGGGTGCAAATCGAAAGCTTGTCCCCGGGTAAAAATTGGACCCCCCCCCCTTGAGACGATCCTGGCTACGCCACTGCCTCCACCAAACGTTTCAAACCGGCTACGAGGTTGACTAAAATGAAATTGGATTTAAACAAATTTAAATATTATAATTTCTACAATGAGATGGCAGAGCTTGTCGCCATTTTATAACGGGGAAGGTGTGACTGTTTATAGTTGGCGTGCAAGCATTGGATAATTTTAACCTGCTGGTGTATTGGTGTCAACGTCCTCACTACGACATACCATCGAGGATCGGACTGGGAGAGTGCAGGCGACAGTAACTGCTGAACATCGTGGCCAGCTGAAATCTTTAAAACACATGACGAAATCCAATCCGACAAAAACAGATGACAGCATATAGTTACCCTACCTGAACCAACGACGAAGAAAAACTATCTGGCTTTGATCTATGAGAAACACAAAAGATGTTTTAAGTTCTCTGCTAACGTTAAAAGATGGACCATCGAGTTTCGACAATAGAGGGACTGTAATCAAACAATCAACTAAAATAATCAATACTCCTGTCAAGCCAATGCTCTATTAAGATGTCCAGACACTCCTTAAGATCTTGACATTATTTCAATACACTTTTCTGCCGAAACTTTAAAGTGTAATTTTAAATAACAAAAGTCGGTTAATGAGTCTAGATAAAACATGTTCCTAAATCTGATTTTGTATGCCTAAGGAATACAGTGCAAACTCTAACAGTAATTATTTATAATAACTTTTTGTTTCGTAATCGAATCAAGTCTCCTGCACGAGAAAGACATTCTGTAGTTCGTATTGATAGAACGCGATCGATATATCAACGACACAAGTTAACGGTATTTTTTAATGGTTTTAAATGCAAATGTATAGAGCCTCTTCTCACATCGTCAAAAGTAACCTACATGTTGGCCATGAAACTAATGAAGCCATGTCAACTCAAGTTGAGCTCAAGTTGAGCTCAAGTTGTTAAACGTCGGTGCAGCAAGGTAAACGTTCTCTGAACGAATTCCGGAATGTTATCTAACAATTCTATACCTTTCTCCGACCATTTTTTAAAATTTAATTGCATCGCGAGTTCTTGCGATCACTTTGACGTATGAATGATATACAAGAAACTGGATAAATGGTAGTGCAGTAAGCTCTAGGTTCAAACCACTTAACTAAAGGTTTTACATTACATTTTCTATTTTATCGATGAGTACAATCTTTTATTCTTAGTTTCTTAAAACTAGGACTTTTTTCCAGTTTAATTCATGAAACGAAACAAAATCAACAAGATGTTAAAAATGATAAGACTTTTATCCTGCCTACCTGGGCGTCGAACCAGGTACTCGGTAGCTGAAACAACTTGAAACACTTCCCACCTACAGAGACAGCACCTGCCAGTAGCCCACAGGGTCCTGCTGTTGTAGCACCTGCTGACAGGGACAAGGGTCGTGTTGGTGCTAACCCGAGGTTAGATACAAGACAGGACACAAACACAATACTTAAGACGCAAGACGTATTATATGACACAATACATATTTCAAGACACACCGCGTATTACAAGACACATCACGTATTAAAGACACAAGATGTATTACAAGACACATCATATATTATAAGACATATCATATATTACAAGATACATCACGTATTACAAGACAACACATATTACAAGACACAAGACGTATTACAAGACACATCATATATTACAAGACACATCATATATTACAAGACACATCATATATTGCAAGACACATCATATATTACAAGACACCATCACGTATTACAAGACACATCACGTATTACAAGACACAAGATGTATTACAAGACACATCATATATTATAAGACACATCATATATTACAAGACACATCATATATTATAAGACACATCACGTATTACAAGACACATCATATAATACAAGACACTTCACGTATTACAAGACACATCATGTATAACAAAACAAAAAACCGTATTACAAGACATAAGACTTATTATAAGACACAACATCTATTACAAGACAAAACACATAACACACAAAACACGACATAAGATACAACCTAAACACTAAGAAATAAAGCTACACACCATATATTTGACATAACTCATGTTCCTCACATCAACGTAAAAGAATGTTTGATAAATCTATGTACATTAAATAGAATCTAGTTTTAATAATGAGTGTTTTTAACTACCAGTAGATAATTAAAGTTAAAACAAACGAATCAACCACATGAATCACTCAATGAAATAAACAGGTGGAAATAATCCTCTGCTTACCGATGTTCCCACAGAGAAGAATAAAAAAAATACAAAAATCTCCGGCCATGATGTCAGATCTGGATGGTTGAAAGAAAATAAAAGTAAAAAGTGATCAATGTAAATCGAGCTAAAATATTTTACAATTTGTAATGTATTACAGTATAAATCTGTATTACCAAACTATTTAAGAATTGTCTTTGTATAGGAAATGTCTACTTTTCTGTGTGGAAAATATCAGTTTTGGACATATATCTGAATTTTATGAAATGTTTTTTAGAAAATGTTTAATTTTATTCGGGACGCGATATTGTTAAGGTGCTGTTGGCTGTGTTTTAAAGTTGAATATATTTAGACGTACTTCTTTTCTGACATTCGAGGTTTAGAACTTAGTGATGTATAAATAGAATCAGTATGAGCTACTTAACAACTATGAGGATGATAAACATTTAGTGTGCCATTATAATCAAATTCCTATATACATACCACATAAATTCTATAACACATTACGATAGAAGTTACAAATATTTTTGCATTTATGCCAAAGGCATATTTTGATTTTATAGTTTTTGAAAAAAATGTTTACTTTAGTTTTTTCAACTTTATTTTGACATATAAGACATAAGTTACTTTACAATCTAAAATAATTGTGTATGTCTGTATTTGTTAATTACAATTAAAATCATTCAAAATATAAATTTGACTTACCTTGGTCATATTGAATGAAGCATAAATACGATTGAACTCCTGATGATGAACTTGAAACTGCAGCGAGTGTTGAGGTAAAATAACGAGAAACAAAGAAAACGTGTCCTAAGTATGTGTACACTGCAACACATCTAAATTAATATATCGATTACAGGCACAAAAGCTGCTTACATTGAATAGAATAATTTAACTCTTCGATATTGATTCCTCTTCAATATAACTCCACGCGCCGTCAATAAAAATAAAACCATTTGACACGAATAAGCATCATTTTATACTGCCGTTTATTTTCTTTTCTTTTGTTTTATGTTTTGTTTAGAACCTTAATAATAAATGCATTCACTGCAGGCCTATACACATATATTGCTTTTACTTGTAACGTATAGAAAACGTTCAAAAATACATTGTTTTCTTAAACGTAGTTGCATTAGTTGTTATCGACTCAATTAGTTCAGCATTAGGCTAGTTAGACTAAGGTAAAATAATATATGTTTAAAATATAGTAAATTATTCTAATAATTAAACATCGCATATTTTTGTAAAAAGCCTATAATATAAGTAACTAGGTCGTTTTTCTTTCGATAAATTTTTCCGCTTCTATCAATGAGACAATGTTTTATTTTACAATAAAGTAAATATATCATAGATCGACATGTGATACTAAGCATTCTGTGTAGCGTCGCATACGTTTTTAAAATAAACTCTTACAATTTTTTCCTTATACCTCACACCAATACTAACACTAACAACCGTAAATGTATAAAATGCTGGAGCCTTCTACAGAATAAGTGATAATATCCTAGCAAGCATGAAGTGTCTTGACTAACATTATTAATATGTTGCCTAAGCATTCAATGGAATGGCAAGCATTCTTCTAGCTAGACAAAGCGCGAAATGTCAATAATAGAAAGAGGTTGAGTAGCAATATGGTTAAAAATACACGGAGCTGAACGAAAGAATGAACAGCATATTATAATGTTTCAAACGTTTTAAAACAAACTCTGCTGCGCCTCTATTAGCTTTTTTTTTAGTTTAGTTTAGTTTAGTTTAGTTTAGTTTAGTTTAGTTTAGTTTAGTTTAGTTTAGTTTAGTTTAGTTTAGTTTAGTTTAGTTTAGTTTAGTTTAGTTTAGTTTAGTTTAGTTTGGTTTGGTTTGGTTTGGTTTGGTTTGGTTTGGTTTGGTTTGGTTTGGTTTGGTTTGGTTTGGTTTGGTTTGGTTTGGTTTGGTTTGGTTTGGTTTGGTTTGGTTTGGTTTGGTTTAGTTTAGTTTAGTTTAGTTTAGTTTAGTTTAGTTTAGTTTAGTTTAGTTTAGTTTAGTTTAGTTTAGTTTAGTTTAGTTTAGTTTAGTTTAGTTTAGTTTAGTTTAGTTTAGTTTAGTTTAGTTTAGTTTAGTTTAGTTTAGTTTAGTTTAGTTTAGTTTAGTTTAGTTTAGTTTAGTTTAGTTTAGTTTAGTTTAGTTTAGTTTAGTTTAGTTTAGTTTAGTTTAGTTTAGTTTAGTTTAGTTTAGTTTAGTTTAGTTTAGTTTAGTTTAGTTTAGTTTAGTTTAGTTTAGTTTAGTTTAGTTTAGTTTAGTTTAGTTTAGTTTAGTTTAGTTTAGTTTAGTTTAGTTTAGTTTAGTTTAGTTTAGTTTAGTTTAGTTTAGTTTAGTTTAGTTTAGTTTAGTTTAGTTTAGTTTAGTTTAGTTTAGTTTAGTTTAGTTTAGTTTAGTTTAGTTTAGTTTAGTTTAGTTTAGTTTAGTTTAGTTTAGTTTAGTTTAGCTTTGGTTTGGTTTGGTTTGTTTTGTTTTGTTTCGTTACCAACAGGTATATTAATCAAATAGTAGTTTTACTTTATAAAATATTAAAGCACATTCACTTTAAACTAGTTTATACCGTTGAAAATAAACTGGGAGTGATCTCCCCTAAACTTTCTCGAATATTTTTATATAAAACAACAGGGGATGGGAACTCGGGCTATAGACATGATTTTTAATCCATTTTAAATACTTAAAGTTTTAAAAATAGAATAAAATCTCGTAGGCAAAAGAATTGCACACCATGCGAACGCCAAATAAAAAAGTGCATAATAGTGCGCAATATTATTAGTACTTTAAAAAATTTACATTCGTTTTTTGAGAAATCGGAAGTAGCGTAAATTACTACTTCAGGTCAACGGAAATTACTCAAAATTTAAAAGAAGGTAGAGAATTACATCTTATACTTACATGTGAAATTTCATTTATCTATCTGAAATAGTACTCAAGTTATAGGCTTTTGAAAAATTCAAAGTAGAAAAAGTACCACTTCCGGTTATCGGAAATCGCTCAAACGTTGATACGGATCTACGATTTTGATAAAATACTTATATATGAAATTTCATCAACCTAGCTGTAACGGTACTCAAGTTATCGTGTTTACACACGGACAGACACACACACACACACACACAGACATACGGACAGAATTGCAAAGCCCAGTTTTTCAGACTGGATTACGCATAAAACCTCTGATTTTTTTGATAAATCTGGATTGATAATTTTTGCCCGATTAAAATAAGTCCTCTATACTTCGGATCTGATGAAGGACTGAGGTGTAATACGGTGAAAATTGTTAAAATTTCAAGTGATTTTTGTGCACGATTACAATACTTTCTCTATACTTCGTATATACGAGAAAGTAAAAAGACTTGAAACTCAATAAAAAAAACAATTTAATATCTCACAAAATAAATAATTAGGAATATTTTTGAATTTTGAATAAACAGAGGAATCAGCCTTGTTTAGATTATTTTGCAAAAAAAAAAAAAAAAAAAAAAAAAAAAAAAAAAAAAAAAAAAAAAAACATTACCTCGATTATTTTACATGGTCCATAAAAATTCTCTTACAAAAAACTGGAATGGTTTTACCATGGGCTCAAAATGAGTAGTAATACGTCATGTAACAATACGCCATACAAGTTACATTTCTAAACATAGCTGTCGGTAATCTCTCTCTCTCTCTCTCTCTCTCTCTCTCTCTCTCAATATATATATATATATATATATATATATATATATATATATATATATATATATATATATATATATGTATATATATATATATATATATACTAGGCATGCTGCCCAGCTTCGCTTAGGCTTTCGAAAACATTGAGAATTTGAATGCTTAATTAATTCGCCCGAGGGTCGGTCTACGACCTCAGTAGTTATGAAGAGGTTCCTACGTGGACACATTTTTTTCGATTTATAGCTCATATAAGGCGCCGGTCAGTCGAGGTCAGTTTTGACCCCCTCATCGTAGACTTTTCGGCCAACCGGCCCTCGTGTTCTGTTGCCCCAAGGCAAGATCCTGCCAAATTTGAAGCGCCTGTGGCGCCGGGAAGTGCCCTATCGGACACCCGACAACTTTGCTTTATATATTATAGAGATTAGCAAATTGCAAAGATAAACAAAGATTTCAATAAAGTAATTAAGGCCTGAAATACTTTAGTATAGAAATGTATTGTTTGAATAGATTCTAGATCTAGGTAGGGTCTACATCTATGTAAGTCTAGTTTTTCCGTACATCTAGATCATCTAGATCTAGATCTAGAATCCTAATAGAATTTTTTTTTAAGTTTAGCCCGAGCAAAATAAAAACAAAAATAGATTAACCAAGTTGACTTGGTGCGTCTCGAACCCGCAACACCTGCGTGGGTTTAAGTACACTATCATCTCCGCTATATAAGCACCTTATTAAACACGAAGAATAAAAGACGTATTTTAAAATCTTAACTTACGCGAATATGCCTATTCTTTCAAATTAATTTTTTTTATCCCAAGTTAGCCAGTTCCAAACAAAGACATGGTATAAAATAATTATGTCTTGAAATAGTTTAGTCCTAATATAGAAATTTATTATCGGAATAGATTCTAGAGAAGTTAGAGTCTAAATCTAGATCTAGATCTTAGCGTCTACGTCTCGATCTAGTTATTGCGTAGATTTGTAGATAAAAGATTTAGATCTAGTCTAGATCTAGATCTCTAGATCTAGAATCCAAATAAATAAAATAAATTTTATGAGTTTAGGCCGGAAAAATTGTATTGTGTACATTTCATAGTGTAGGGTAACCTGGGGTAATTCCATACACTACTTTTCTAAAAAATTTGTAAAAAATCTAAAATTAACACTACCACAATATAATATTGAGGGTATAACTAGACATGCATTACTTTTATGATGGCAAACAAATATAGAGATAATTCACAAAATAAAATACAATTTTTAAATATTTCACTTTTATTCCAAAAACATGGCAAGTGGGGCAATTCCACACACATTATGAAAATTTTAAAATCCATGTATTTAAAAATTTGTAAAAAACATTTTTCCCCTTGGAAACTATTTTGCATGGGGGCAACCACTCTTCATCACTGGATGAAGAGAAAGCCTCAATTTCTTCCTCCTGAATTCTGCTCTCATCTGTCATAGGCCAAAGTTATTCCTTTATAATTGTGGATCATTCTGAAATAAATACAAAATTAAATGTTAGAAAGTCTAATTAATAATGTGTGTATGGGGATGTTTAGCTCTAAATATTGCATAAATTATAATAAATAATATAGGTACAGTAAAAATAATAATAGATAAAGAAATAAAAGAAGTCTGTGGCAATTTTACTTAACTTTAAAAGCATTGTCTTTTTAAAAATAAATAGTACTAGATCTAGTACTATTTAAGAATTTTTTAAGATTAAATCATGAGGTTTGAATTACAGAATTAGCCACAACCAGTTAAAATGGTTTAAAATAATAGCTTAACCCTCTAAAAAGTATAAAAAGCAACATGGGACATTCTAAACAATAGTGTATGGAATTGCCCCACACTATGGGTGTGGAATTACCCCACACGTACTATGAAAAAAATATGCTTTCCTGCTCTAAATTAAAGGCTGAATCTAGCATCATTAACTGTTACTATTAACAAAAATGATAAAGCTTTCATAAAATCAATAAATAATTGACAACAATTAAAAATAAGACCAAAAAAAATAATTTTTAAAAAGTGCAAGGGTTGTACTTACCTAAGGATGTTTGAAGATAGATGCAGATAAAATTAAAATTCTTGCTCTTATTGTAGATGAACGCTTCTCTAACAGTATCAGAAAGTACAAGAAATGACCTCTTAGAAACAGGGAATAGTAACTTTTAATTAAACTTTATTCCCATTAAAAATAGAGAGTATCCAGTATATAGTGTGTGGAATTACCCCGTGTGTGGAATTACCCCACCTTACGTAGATCTAAATCAAATTTGAATGAAATAGTTCATTTCTTTTTATTCTAAACACGGCAGATGACGTCATTAGTAAATGTATAAACATTAGTGACGTCACAGTTTTATGCGTTCTTTTTCACATCTATAAATGCTTTTCCGGTTGCATAAATAATACTGTTTCTCTACATTCGAATACGCCTTTATTTTTTATTTTTCTTCTTTAAATAAAATTGTGGTTATACATTTAAAACATCTACCATATTATTTTCAACAAAAGTCCGTAAAAAGTTCTCGATATATCGCTGCCGATTCTGACGTGATGTCCGGCGAAAATATTTTGCGGACAGACAGAGAGAGAGAGAGAGAGAAGTGCGAACTTGGGGTTTTATATATTAGGATATATATATATATATATATATATATATATATATATATATATATATATATATATATATATATATAAAGAGAGAGAGGCATTGAAATATTCCTATATAAGGACAAAAGTAAAGCATAATTTTAAAATGTTTTGCATAATAGAAAGAAAACATTGGACATTAAATTACACATATTAAAAAAAAAATTATATATGAATGAAGTATTTGACGACAAAGAAAACTACATTTATACTACACGGCTCGGGGCTATTTAGGAAATAAAATGTCAAAACTCTCATCTAAAACATCAGCCTTGTTTGACAGCATTTCTTTCTGTCAGCTTTAGATTGAAGTCTTACAGCAGACGAGAGGGGATCGCTGATCGATCTTAAATGCGATAGTTCAGGGTGGGCTCTAGAGATCGATTGGTCTCAGGTGGATCACTTGATTGTCGTTACAGTCGAAAGTTGTGTCATGTCGTGTCTCTAGATGGTGAGACCTGCAGCATCTCCCATAGCCCACACAGTATCAGGTTAGAGGAAAATATTATGTTAATGGATGGAAATATAACATGTAAGAATGGGTGGAAATATAACATGTGGGAATGGGTGGAGATATAACATGTGGGAATAGGTGGAAATATAACATGTGGGAATGGGTGGAGATTTAACATGTGGGAATGGGTGGAGAAATAACATGTGGGAATGGGTGGAGATATAACATGTGGGAATGGGTGGAGATAAAACATGTGGGAATGGGTGGAGATATAACATGTGGGAATGGGTTTAACCTCCGAGTGAAAAATGACTATGCACAATAAATTATCTACTTAGGCTTGACAAGCTGTGTTCATTAGATGAGGATATTTAGCCTAAACTTTATTATTTCTCCTATAATGTTTCCGAACAAATTCATATTTCTTTTTTTTACCTCTCTAAAGAAATATTTACAAAACATCCTAGCATTATTTGAGTTAAGAAAACATTACAACAGTACATCACAGTTTTTTTTTACTTAAATCCATACACCATGCTTACATGTACACAGTTTCATTACATAGTACAGTACTCATGTCAGTACTCTGACATACAATAGTACAACACAGTACACAAAGTGTGTACTTACAATATTGTTCACACTAAAACGTGATGTGCTGTACACGCGTTTGAACAATACAAACTTTCACAACACACTCTAAAATTTAGCTCATGGTTCCAACATTGTGAATGTAATAATTAGTTCGTTTCACATAAGTAACGAAACAGAACTGTGCAATACTCGTCATTTGTTCCATTTTTAGGGTAGTCGAAGAATATACAGTCCTGGTTTTGGTAGTTATCCGGTTGACCTGTAGTGAAAAAAATGAACACGTGATTTCTGGAGGTTTAAAATAATTATTGATCTTAAAATTATTTTTTTAAAGTTTTGTTTTACATGTTGAGACACTGTGACCTTAATATGTTTATTATTTTAAAAAAAAACAATACTTTAAAAAAAATATATTTTGGGGGAAAAAAAGGAATGTTATTAAAATGACAGTTTCGTCAGTGCATCGGGACATAATATCCCCGAAATATACATATGACAATACCCCAATCACCCCCTCCCAATACATACAAGTAGACATACACCTCCCCAATTAAAGCGCGAACATAACACAAACACAAATACATACACAAACGAAAACAAAATCAAACGCAAAGACAAACCCAAGCACAAACACAAGCAAAACACAAACACTATAAAAGCAAACGAAATCAAACACAAATACAAATCCAAACGCAAACACAAACCCAACCACAACCAAATCAAACCAAAACACAAAACACAAAAAACACAAACACAAAGAAAACACAAACGCAAACAAAGTGCTCATATTCTAGCCCGGGGCGCCAAATCGCACCATGCTGAGGCGCCGGCGGAATCGCCTGATTCAACTTAGTAAACGACTATAGTACCCCAACTTAATCTTAGTCTTATGCGCTAACTTAAACGAACGTAGGCGACATAGCAAACACGGTAAGGCCCGGGGCGCCAAAAAAACACTCTGTCTGGGCACCGAAGGACGCTCGGATTCGGCTCAGTTAAAGACTATAGATAAAGGTAAACATATAGGACATTTAGGAGCTTTTGAAAATATTTGTGTTTATCTAATGGAAACTTTGAAGCTTTAAAACATAAACACAGCTCTTAAAAGAATTTTTTTCTTCGATCTTGCCTTTACAATCGAGAACATAGAAAACTTTACACTGCTAAATGTAATGTTAAAACGTCTACTTAAAAAAAATTACGCACTATGGTGAGGTAACCAAAAATCCCCTTCGCGCGCAAAAAAAAAGATCAACAAAAAAAAAATTCCCAAAAAAAAAAAGAAACCCTGCGGGAATTCCCGTTCCCGAATAAAGATGTCTTTTGTTACTTCACTTGTTTTTTAATTAAAAATAATAAAAAGAAAACAGTACGTTCAGTGCATGTAATAAATAAAAGGCAGTATTAAAAATACCAACAACATTGCACTTGATCAATCCCCGCTAATTATGTAATTATTTTTTCCAACACCATATATATCTTCTTGTATTTTGTTGCAGGTGTGTATAAAAGAGCTTTCTGTTGCGACCGACAAAAATGATTTCCCATTCATGCGCCAAAAAAGACAGACAAAACGAATGCGCAAAAAAAGACACAAATTATAACATGCGGGAATTCCCGTTCCCAAATAAAGATGTCTTTTGTTACTTTACCTGTCTTTGATTAAAAATAATAAGAAGAAAATAGTACGTTCAGTGTATGGAATAAATAAAAGGCAGTATTAAAAATACCAACGACATTGCACTTAATCAATCCCCGCTAATTATGTAATTATTTATTTCCTTACACCAAAACTTATTAATAAAAAGTAAATTCTTTCTCCCCCTGATTTAATGTTTTTAAAACTGTTTTCCAAATCAAGGGACGAAATGAGCGCTAAATGACTAAATGCAAATACATTTTAGACACAATTAGAAATTTTATAAACGTTGATAAGCTTTTTTAAAAATTGTATGTAATATTCATAATTGAAAATTATAATTCGAAGTATGAAAAATGAAAATTGTTTTTAAAGACTTTCAATATTAATTTTTTAACTCATAAATTTAGACCATGAGCACTTTAATAATCTAACACTTGAATCCATGGAAGTATCGTATTTTCGTATAATCCTTTGTAATCCACGGTTAAATACAAACATACAGAATTGAACTTTATAAAAACAAACATAAACACCGAATTGAACATACCAAACTTTCATTTGCCGCTAAATCGCTCACACAGCAATCTGTTCGTCACCCCCCCCCCCCCCCCTACCCCCCCAAAACACACACTATAAATAGTAACACATCAGCAGTTAGATCATACAGCACAGATTTTGACGCTTGGCTTGCCTTAAACACACACAGACACTCTCTCCATGGCTCGTCAGACACTCTACCGCCACCCCCCCCCTCTGCCCACATTACCCTCAGATATGATAACCCCACATCCCTTTTAACTGTTCCAACGACCCCACCACCCACCAAAACATCATTTTCGAATATTTATTCATTTACTTATTTATCTATTTTTGTAATTCACTATTGTACAAATGTAAACGAAATCTGTGTAAAACAACTAATTTGTGTGTGTGTGTGACTACTCTACTGGTTATTCATTTTTCTTTGGTATTTACTATGTTTATTGTACAGAATGAGATGAAATCCATGTAAACTAGCTTTGTTTTCGACCATTCTTCCATACGTTATACTCTTCCCCCACTTTTGTTGGCAAACATTTCACAAACCAGCCTCTTTTCAATTTTTGAACTAACAAGCTTTAAATTCAATGTATCTTTTGTATGTATTTACATATTTCGCTATTTATTTACTATACTCTGTACACCAATGTTACTAACTTGTAAATATACACCCCAACGGCGTGGAATGTTACTGTATTTGTTTTAAATTGGAAAATAAAAGTATTTTAAAAAATGAACTATATATATTATACTAATAATATCCCGCACTATTGTGCACATTTTTTTTGGCAGTTCACTTTGTGTGCAATTCTTTTTTTACGAGATTCTATTCTATTATAAAAGTTTAAGTAATTAAAAATGGATTAAAAATATTGGCTATGTCCCGAGTTGCATACCCCCGTAATGTTATATTAGAATATTCGAGAAAGTTTAGGGGAGATCACTCCCTGCTTATTAATCATTGTAACAAATATTTTTAAATGCGTATTATTATTTTTTTGAAATATTATGTTCTTCAAAATTATATATTAATAGTGAAACAGCTCTACATATGTCACTGTTACTAAGCCAAATTGAAGCTCAGTATGAAGATTTGCACTGTTTCATTACTGGTTTCTTTCGCCAAAGTTGTCTCTGCACAAGGTTAATATATTCTTACAATAGATTTAATTATTATACAATTAATTTTTAATGTAATTTTAATAAGCACTAAGTCTGCCAAATGGTTGTATTTTATCTGCTTAGAGAATTGTTAATGTTTAGACTATGTTGTCAAAAAGAAAAAAAAATCAATTGTGAGGAAATAAAGGTTGGCTAATATATGACTTCATGTTAAGAAGTGAGAGATGATTCAGAATTTTCATAACGATAGGAACACGAACGGGTAGTTAAAAATGCTTAAACTGGCATATCATAATTTAAGGACAACACCTTAGTTTAAGTAAACTTTTTTTTCTGAATTAATAAAAACATTTCAGTGACGTGTATCAACCCACATGCTAAAGTGTTTAAAGATAAGTGCTTTGAAGTGTTCTCAACTCCAATGTCTTGGCATGATGCTGAGGTAAATCTTTTCGTTGTCTATAGTTGTTTAACTAAATCGGGTGTCTCCAGGTGGGGTAATTTAGGGTGGCATCTCATAGTCGTCCGTTTACATTTCGATACGATGTCACCCCTCATCAATAATTTTAAAATATCATTTTAACGTAAAAAAAATATTGTAGAGCACTTTCGACTTTTACTAAATTTGAGATAGAATCACATGTATAATGCTATCAAATGGTACCGTCTAACTCCTGCCCCATAATAGCTTTTTATACAATTGCTTGTCTATCCTTCAATAGTCGTACATACTATTATATTATAATTTGAAATAATAAATGTTGTTATTCTAATGTAAGCAGAGAAGAATACATTTAAATATATGATCTAAAATAAGCGACACAAAACAGACAAAATATTGTTTCTTGTATTTAGAGATACTGCTCAAGATTTCTCGAAAGAAGAGCACTGGCATCCAGAGGCGTAGCAACCCTTCCCGGCGCCCGGGGACATATTTTCGATTTGCACCCCCTCCCTCGAACTTTCAATTTGTTTTTCCACCCCCCCCCCAATGTCGGCGCCCGGGGACATATGTCCTCCCCGCCCCCTATAGTAATTCGCTTATGTTTAGATATCCCGCAGGTGACCATGTAAGCTGGAAATTTAAAAACTACGAACCGAGCCGCGACTTGCTATTTATTGGTTTTATTTTCCACTGTTTAGCAATTCACAATCTGTGAATTCGAAGCATGCTTTTCAATTTTTATGCAACGATTTGTAATTTTCGCGACAGAAAAATATGATTCGGTGTGCTTTATAATTTTTCTAGAGACCTTAAAACTAATCAGATATTCTTGATAGTCATGTGTGAAAACCGAGAATAGCAACCAACTAAATGAATACAATTTAACGCAATATTTATGTAAGTAAAACGACATTTAAGCAAGAAAATAAAATATAATTGGTATAAGCAGCCCACTAAATGATTTCGATTTAGCGCAATATTTCTGTAACGAAAACGACATTTACGCAAGATAATGAAATAATGACATTAAAAAAGTGTATTACAACTTTGCGTGTTCAAATTTTATTGTTTTGATACATTTAGAATATTAAGATGTTATTTACAGTGGATTTTTTTTGTTGTTAATTTTATTGATCGTGTGTCCAGTGATATTCAGATCTTAGATATTTTCCATTCAAATACAAGATGACTCATAACGCTAGAAGGTAATACGTTGAGATGTGTTGTAGCATTTAAGGAAGAAGCAAGCCTTGTCTCTCCCTAAAATCAAAGGCAGAATTTCTAGAATTTAATTAGCGCTAAAACGGGCATTGATATAAATTGTACAATTATATTTGAAATTTCTCTTTAAATCTATTATTTTAAATATTGTTCATTTAAAATAAAAAACATATTTTACCCCTGAAACATTCGAGCAGATTCAAGGATCAAAACTGTTAACCCAAAGATGAGAATCTCTGCAACTGTCTTGGTTGAACTCCCGTTGCTTGAGTATTCTATGAAAGATGAATATCTTTTTTCGCCAACTGAGGGCATAAATACGGAAAAATTATTTCACAAGAACTAGAAACTTCATCAAATAATTAAAATAATATCAAACAAACTAGGTAGCATGAGCAAGTAGATGCGATCTCAGAAGAAAAAAACATTATTTTAACTATATCAATCATCTTGTCCTACTTCTTCGTTCTTAATTTTAGTGTTGGAAAGGATCCCCTCCAGCATAATTAAGTATACGTGTCAACTAGTTATGCGCCATTGAGGCCGTTATCTCCGATTTGAGCCTGCTTTTCTTTTTGGATTTCCTTCCATAACCTTTGTCCAGCCAAGAATAAACTACAGGGCAGCAGTTGTTTTTGTTTATTTTGAGGTTGATTTATAGTTAACTTGTAAAACATTATTAATGAAGGTAATACTAAAAAGCGTCAAGTAATTTTTTTTCGGCACAAATTATTAAATATAAACCTTTTGAAAATTAATATTTTAATAAATTATATCTCTTTAAAAAAAACTGAATCAAGAGGTATATTGGTCAAATAATGCGGAATAATATGTTGGGGTGGGGGAAATGAGTAAATTCTTACCTGCTAAATAGTGGCACCTGTACGTGAAACGTGTTGCATCATCCAAGTCAAAGTAAAAGGCACAACAACAGTACCAGCCCGAGTCTAGGACATTGGCGCCCCTGATGTCCACACCCAATACTGCGTGATCCTTGTTGATTCTCAAGTTGGGTCCTAGTTGCCTTGAGCTATAGCTCAAAGTCCAATGTTCCTTGCCTGCAGGTTTGGACGGTCTTAGACTTGGCTACTAGGCTCGAGAGAAAAAAAATATAAATATTTTGGAATTAGCTTAACTATTTATAGTTAGTGGTCTAGAGGTAGAGAGCTGGGCTGCTAACCAGATTTGTCTGGATTATGTGTTTGTGTATCTAGCGAGGGTTGTGGATTAGGCAAAAGCTAAGTATTATTTATGAAAACATAATATGTTGTTATAAGGTTAAATAATCTTTCTTTAAATATGCATTTTTATCAATTTTTTAAAAATAAATATGTAGTTTTATTTAAACGAAAACTAGTGTTAAAACATACACTTCCTGCTCTATTTGTTGAATCAACTTCCATTTCAAACAACAAAAAGGTGCTCGGATCGTAATCTTTATTTTGCCAAAACAGCGTCATGTTTTTTATATATTGCGCTGGGTCAGGAACTCCAGCAAGGCTAGGGACACAGTAAATATCCACGATATCATCTACTGGAACTACACTTGGTTCCACTAAAGCTTGATGTACAACTGGAAGGTTAAAGGGGATTAGCCTAAGTTTTGAACTCATCATTACATATATATATAGTATATATATATATATATATATATATATATATATATATATATATATATATATATATATATATATATATATATATATATATATAATATAAAGCTCAATTCTGTATGTTTGTGTGTAAAATGCTTGTCGTGGATTATAAAGGAATATAAGGAAAAATTAAAAAACAACGAGACCTCGATGGATTCAAGTGTTATCCTGTGAGCGCTATGGTGCATAATTTCGCTTTAAACAGTGCGATAGAGTATGGATAAGAAAGGTTACTATAGTCTTTAAGTGAATCGAATTCGGGCGTCCTCTGGCGCCCAGACAGGGTGCTATTTGGGGCCCTGTGCATTCACGTGTTCGGTTTGGCGCCTACGTTCGTTTAAGTGAGTGCAAGAGACTATGAATAAGTTGGGGTATTATAGTCGTTTATTAAGCTGAAACTGGCGATTCCGCCGGCGCCCCAGCCTGGTGCGATTTGGCGCCCCGGGCTAGACTGTGAGCACTTTGCGCCTATGTTCGCGTTTGTGTTTCTTTGTGTTTAGGTTGGGTTTGCGTTAGTGGTTGGGTTTGCGTTTTGATTTTGTTCGTTTTCGTTCTTTCTTTTTCATTTTCGTTTGCGTTTTTTTTTTCTTTGGGTTTGTGTTTGTATTTGTGTTTGTGCTTGGTTTTGTGTTTGTGTTTGTGGTTGGGTTTGGGTTTGTGTTATCGTTTGTATTAGTGTTTGCGTTTATGTTATGTTTCCTTTCTTTATTTGTGTTTTGGTTTTAGTTGGTTGTGGTTAGGGTGGGCAATGCCGGATATATGCTGATTACAAAACACACATTTCATGGTCCTTTACAGATAGGTTTTTCACAGGGGCCAGAGCAGGGCCTGGCCGGGACGGCTAGTATATATATATATATATATATATATATATATATATATATATATATATATATATATATATATATATATATATATATATATATATATATATATATATATATATATATATATATATATATATATATGCTTGAACACTACATATGTAATATCATGCTAGTGAAAATACAAGACTGTTTAGCAGCCTAGGTGGGTGGTGTGTTCGTGTACAAATAAAAATAATAAGACAATTTAGAATGGGCTGATTTCTTTCTTTCATACTTTACAGATAAATTAATTAATGATTTAAATAAAAATAATCTCTAAACTATATTTTATTTAGTTAAATAATTACCAAATAAAATGACCAACTATGTGTTAACAACAAGTACTTGCAATAACTTAATCAGTTTAATGATTTTTTTCCACATATTTTGAGATAAAGTCTTAGAATAGTTAATAGCCGAAGAAAAAATAAAAACTATCGGTTACAAGTAATTCAAACTTTAGAAACATTTTATATATTTCGAAAAAGTGTGATACCATTTGAGAAAAAAAAAATTTTAATCAACTTGTTAAAAACTAAATATTAATACGTAAATTGTACTTGAATTTGAAAGAGCTTTATGATTTTTGAGTTTTAAGTACCAAGCACGAATATAATACTAATATACAAACACAGCACATTCCTAAAGTGTTCAACCAACCTTCGAAATCTTGGCAACGAGTTGAGGAGTCTACACCGTCTAGCGTAAAGAAGACACAGGTGCAGCAAAACTCACCATGATCAGCGGAGGTTATATTTATAATATCGACCTCCAACCTGAACGTGGACCTTTCGAAATATCCAAAACTGTTCTTGTGGTAAGTTCCGTAATATCTAAGATACCAGTTATCTTTTAAGACACTGATTCCAAGACCCTGTGATAAGATGTTTATATATATATATATATATATATATATATATATATATATATATATATATATATATATATATATATTTATTTATTTAATCATTCATTCATTCATTCATTCATTCATTCATTCAATCATTCGTTCGTTCGTTCGTTCGTTCGTTCGTTCGTTCGTTCGTTCGTTCGTTCGTTCGTTCGTTCGTTCGTTCGTTCGTTCGTTCGTTCGTTCGTTCGTTCGTTCGTTCGTTCGTTCGTTCGTTCGTTCGTTCGTTCGTTCGTTCGTTCGTTCATTCGTTCATTCATTCATTCATTCATTCATTCATTCTTTCAATCGTTCGTTCGTTCGTTCGTTCGTTCGTTCGTTCGTTCGTTCGTCGTTCGTTCGTTCGTTCGTTCGTTCGTTCGTTCGTTCGTTCGTTCGTTCGTTCGTTCGTTCGTTCGTTCGTTCGTTCGTTCGTTCGTTCGTTCGTTCGTTCGTTCGTTCGTTCGTTCGTTCGTTCGTTCGTTCGTTCGTTCGTTCGTTCGTTCGTTCGTTCGTTCGTTCGTTCGTTCGTTCGTTCGTTCGTTCGTTCGTTCGTTCGTTCGTTCGTTCGTTCGTTCGTTCGTTCGTTCGTTCGTTCGTTCGTTCGTTCGTTCGTTCGTTCGTTCGTTCGTTCGTTCGTTCGTTCGTTCGTTCGTTCGTTCGTTCGTTCGTTCGTTCGTTCGTTCGTTCGTTCGTTCGTTCGTTCGTTCGTTCGTTCGTTCGTTCGTTCGTTCGTTCGTTCGTTCGTTCGTTCGTTCGTTCGTTCGTTCGTTCGTTCGTTCGTTCGTTCGTTCGTTCGTTCGTTCGTTCGTTCGTTCGTTCGTTCGTTCGTTCGTTCGTTCCTTCCTTCCTTCCTTCCTTCCTTCCTTCCTTCCTTCCTTCCTTCCTTCCTTCCTTCCTTCCTTCCTTCCTTCCTTCCTTCCTTCCTTCCTTCCTTCCTTCCTTCCTTCCTTCCTTCCTTCCTTCCTTCCTTCCTTCCTTCCTTCCTTCCTTCCTCCTTCCTTCCTTCCTTCCTTCCTTCCTACCTACCTACCTTCCTTCCTTCCTTCCTTCC
>NW_026732838.1:0-62561 GCF_028476545.2 Physella acuta
AAATTTTAGACCGCCCCCCCCCCCCTCGAAAATTTCAAGTGCCCCCCCCCCCCCCGGAGAAAAAAGTCTGGAAGAAACACTGTTGTGTTCCTGCTGGATATTAGGCTGTCAAATACCCACAGATCTTACTTATTCACATGTGTAGCCTCTGATTGAGTTGTCAGGCTCAATTTAATTTTTAAATTGAGCCATCCATTTAGAAGATCTATTAACTTTGGGGTTTAAGATTAAACTAGAAACGTAGGGTATGGGACGGAGTGGTCTAGCGGTAGACAGCTGGACTGCCAACCCGTAAGTCTCGAGTCGAATCTGGGTTCAAGTCAGTAGACCGTCTATGAGTCCACCCAACTCTGATGGGTACCTGACTCACGTTAGGGAAAGTAAAAGGCGGCTGGGCATAGTGCTGACCACACTATCTATTCATATGCCGAGGTCACAGAAACAAGTGAACTCTACTTCACTTGTCCTATAGACCGTCAGGTTTGAAAGGGAACTTTACTTAGAAACGTAGGGTAACTGTTTAAGTGAAAGTGTGCCTCGTATAATACGATTTATCTCTAATATGTCAATACTAGTAGGATGAGAAATTGCAATTCTCTTGCATGTACGCTGATCTGGGACATTTTTCAAAAGCATCTAGAACAGATGCACATAATTTTAGATGGATTGTGTTAAAAATTATATGTAAATATAAAGGGGCGGGTGTTACGGGTTAGTTGTAGGTTAGATAGAAATAGCCTAAAATAGTTTAAAACTTAAGGGAGAGTGTGTGTGTGCGCTGAGTTTACCCTAGTGTGTAGTTAACCCCGGTGTGTTGATGTATTGTTATCCCAATGTCTAATGCGTATATAAAAGCTGGAGTGAATGACTGTAAAGGGGTTTAGTTGGTAGCGACAAGGCATTGGGGCGTGTTGTGTAAAGATAAAGAGAGCAAGCGAAATAAAGGTTGAACTTTGCCTATAAATGTTTGTTGGATAAGAGGTCTATCGTAATAGTGGGGAGGAAGCTGAATAAATTTAAAAATTTCGGGTCAATTTAGTTAAAATAATAGAAAAATACCGAGAATAAAAGTAAAACTGCCCCAAAAGATGGATTACCAAACTTCTGAAATAGAATAGCCGCAGTTGTTTTGTTTTTACAATCAGAATTATAACAATTGAAACAGGAAATACTCTATAAATATTGTTTCTTTTTGCAATTACCTATAAAGAGGTGTGTGAGCAATACAGTGATCCTACCATTACCTTATTATTATGTTAACATAATAGATCTTTAAAGGTCCTCTTAAAGTAGTAGCAAGTACAAAAATGAAATATCTGTTAAGCAGGAACGAGTTTATAAATTTTATACTTTTTAAACGTTTAAAAGATAAATGCTTTACAAGTGCTGTTTTACAAATGTAATTCTATATAAACTTAACTTTTACTAACTTTATTTATTTTTCTATATTTTAGCATTTATAACAATATAATATATATTTTTCTATTTTCGACAAAATTGTTTGTAAACTAAAATTGTAAAATATTTTAAGTCAAGTATTACAGAAATAATTATTCTAGTTGAGTTCAAAAATTACAAATAAGAGTATAGACTTATAAAAGCCTACATATACCTTTTAAGAGAGTGATTAACTCCCCTAATCTGGTTCGCTTGTCTTAAATCTTTTTAATACTCCATCATATCAAATTTTTTTTTTTACAAGGATTACGAATTTGGTTGTGTTGCGTCTCTGGTTGTGTTATGTTTTGTGTTGTTTTGTATGATAAATGATATTTTTTGGTCTTCAATGAGTACTTTTTTAAAATGTATGTATACAATAACGAAGCTATACCATACAGCTATATATATATATATATATATATATATATATAAGTTCCGTGAGATATTTTGTCTGGAATATTTTGTCTGAGATCCTTTGTCCTGAGATCATTTGTTCTGTCACCCAGAGGCATAATGAGGGTGGGGGAAGGAGGCCGACCGCACCTGGTGACACCATTTAGGGGGGGGGGGGGGTGACACCAAGGCAAAAAATAGCAAAATATATATAGAAAAAAATGCCAGTTAAATAAGTTGACAAGTCCCGACAGGGATGGGGTGGGGTGGGGGGGGGGGGGGTGACACCATGACGTAATCCTGCTACATCCAGCTGTATTATGTTACTATAGATAAACATTGTTGGTATTATCTGAGCACCGTTTAAAGCTATCACCGGGCGGGGGGGGGGGGGGAGAAGAGTTACATCAACTAAATTTTACAAAATTTGTCTGAGGGTAAAGTTTTTGTTGAAAATCGTAATAAATTATATGTCACTCCATGTGTGGGGCGAGAGTGGGGGGTGACATCACATTTTATAAACAGAAACAATCATTTTTTTCAATTGAATTAATAAATGTTAGAGTTAGGCCCTTATGTTCTTTTTCTAGGTGGATAATTGTAATCCAACATCTTTTCAAGAGCTTAAAATAAGTCACCAGCATGGTGGCATTGGAAACAGCTATTGATAGATTGGTGGTTTTTTTTTGTTTGGAGCTTTTCTCTACAAGGGTTACGTCCCTCAAAATAGACCCGTGTATGTGCTGAGCTGAGTTATTTCCATTTTCTTGAGTTTTGTGAGAGATGCACCATACCTGGTTCAATACTTTCTGAGAGATGCACCATACTTGGTTTCATACTTCTTAGAGAGGCACCATACTGGTCACATACTTACTTAGAGATGCACCATACCTGGTTCAATACGTACTGAGAGATGCACCATACTTGGTTTCATACTTCTTAGAGAGGCACCTTACTGGTTTTATACTTACTGAGAGATGCACCATACTTGGTTTCATACTTACTTAGAGATGCACCATACTTGGTTTCATACTTCTTAGAGAGGCACCATACTTGGTTTCATATTTACTGAGAGAGGCACCATACTTGGTTTCATACTTACTGAGAGAGGCACCATACTTGGTTTCATACTTACTGAGAGAGGCACCATACTTGGTTTCATGCTTACTGAGAGAGGCACCATACTTGGTTTCATACTTACTGAGAGAGGCACCATACTTGGTTTCATACTTACTGAGAGAGGCACCATACTTGGTTCACTACTTTCTGAGAGAGGCACCATACTTGGTTTCATACTTACTGAGAGAGGCACCATACTTGGTTCACTACTTTCTGAGAGAGGCACCATACTTGGTTTCATACTTACTGAGAGATGCACCATACTTGGTTCACTACTTTCTGAGAGATGCACCATACCTGGTTTCATACTTACTTAGAGATGTACCATACTTGGTTTCATACTTACTGAGAGATGCACCATACTTGGTTTCATACTTACTTAGAGATGTACCATACTTGGTTTCATACTTACTGAGAGATGCACCATACTTGGTTTCATACTTACTTAGAGATGCACCATACTTGGTTTCATACTTACTGAGAGATGCACCATACTTGGTTTAATACTTACTGAGAGATGCACCATACTTGGTTCCATACTTTCCTACAATGCTAACCTTCTTGGTCCAATTTGTTATTAGTATTTTTTATTTTTTAACTTTTTATTTTCGCATCAGGCGTGTGATTTACAGCGTCAGTTTGTCGTGCATGTTCGCTTTACAGGTTTTATCATCGGCTTGTGGGGAGTGAAACCGATTTACAATAGAATACTTCTCTCTGACACGTACTTTCATTCATTTAAGACAGTTTACTTATACATAATACAAAACGTCTAATTACAATTTTATTTTTCAACCGAAAAATGCAAATGTGTAATTAAATGATGATATTTTTTTAGCAGAGTGGTTGGTTGAGGGGTTTGAGCTTATAAATAGAATTAAAGTTTCTTTTAATGCTTTTTTTTTTTGCAATTTAAGACTAATTCAACAACTTCAACGTATTTTATATAATTTCAAAAGTTACGTATTTAAAAAAAAAACATATTGAAGATGGATTTACAAAATTATACATATAAAAAATAGGTATGCTGTTGAGACCATTTTTAACAACATTTATATACAAAGTTTATTCAGGGAGGAAATAAATAGTAAGTATGTGCTTGTGAAAAATTCAAAGTCTACTGAGAGGAGGGTTCATACGGGAAATAAATTGAAATGGGGATGGGGGGGGGGGGGGTATGTGAGTGTTCTGGTTCAGTGATTTGTATCTTAATAATGTTTATAGATTGTGTAGTTGCTGAGTATGAGGTAGGGGTGGGCAGGCGTGAAGCAAGCGACGTCCGTACGTACACTTTTTTTAATACATCAAATCTTTTATTACTTCATCGAGTGGTACAAGTTGAACAGTTTTGTAATGGCAGTTGGCGAATAATTTTTTTTAATACTTTTATTTTCCAATTTAAAATAAATACAGTAACATTCCACTGCGTTTGGGTATATATTTACAAGGCAGTTACATTGATGTACAGAGTATAGTTAATAAATAGCGAAATAAGTATATGAATACATAAGATACATTGAATTTAAAGCTTGTTGGTTCAGAAATAAGACAGAGGGTGGTAGGAACATTTTTGCCAGCAAAAGTGTTTTTTTTTTCTTTCTTACAGATACTACACTTTGATCTTAGCACACTTTGATTTCAGACAAAGGGAGATACTACACTTTGATCTTAACAAAAGGCCAGAAGCGATTGTGTGAGCGATTAAAAAAAATTTTGACGACCAATATTACAATAACAGGTCATATTTACAACAGCAGTTTTATTAAAACATTATTGTGTAATTAGTTCATGGTGTTTCACATTCATTATAGTTACAGTTTTAAAATTAGTTTTCAAAGTAAAACATTTCAACTAATATTTTTTCATAAAAATGTATTTTTTTTTAAATTGATAAACGAAATTTCTATACATAAAATATGTTCTTGTTTTTCGAAGTCCCTTGTTGAATCAGATAATTTTGTGAAAATTGTTTCCCTTTTACAAATAAAATACAATTAAGACACTCGCGTTCGGCAAATCCCTAATTTGCTTCTTGTATGCGTCTTTCTCCTCGTAATAGAAATTCTGACATCGAAATGTTTTGAGAATTTTTTGTTTAACAAATTTTCACTACAGTATTAAAAAAAAGGTCTTGTTTGTTTTGTTTTATTTGACATTAAATTTATATTGGAGATTTTTGTGAACATATATATCACATTTATTGGGGTGGTGTATATTTTTATTTATTGTATACTAGCTTACCCGTCCCCCCGCGTTGCCGCGGGAATAGAAGAAAGAAGGGTTTCATAAATGCGTTATCAATCCTATATTCTTAGACGCGTGACCTTGTTTTCTAAAACTGAGTTATTTAAATGTAAACCAGAGGCGTAGCGAGGGGGGGGGGGGCGGGGACATATGTCCCCGGGTGCCGACCTTAGGGGGGGCGCCAAATTGAAAGTTTGAGGGGGGGTGCAAATGAAAAGTTCGAGGGGGGGGGGGGGTGCAAATCGAAAGTTTGAGGAGGGGGGGGGGGTGCAAATGAAAAGTTCGAGGGGAGGGGTGCAAATCGAAAATTTGCTCCCGAGGGGGGCGCCAAATTGATAGTATGTCCCCGGGCGCCGGGAAGGGTCGCTACGCCTCTGATGTAAACAATGCATGCTCTTGGATAAAAATATATCGGGACACGGGTTTACCTACACTACCGCTTGAAAACCTTGAGTGTACGTTAATCACTCACCGAAATAATGATGTAGAACACACTTTGGTGACCGCCCATGTGTCAGGGACGTAGAGGAGCGCTCTCAGGAGCCCCCCCCCCCCCCCCCCCCGATTACACTACCGCAGAGGCGCCGCGTACGGCCCCTGGCTCCTTAAAGCCAACATAGGCGCCATATTGCTCACGGTATAACACAGAGTGCCACAATGGCACCCTGAAACAATGATGCAGATGGCGTCATTCGCTAACGTTACACAAATCAACATGATTTTTCTTTAACACGTAGAAAAAAAATTATTTGACGTGTTATAAACATCAGTGTGACTGATGCAATTTGTTAGCGTTACTAATGGTGTATTATTAGAAGCTCGATCTCAATTTCTGATTGGATAGTCTAAAAATAGATGCTAATTGCATCCTTCGCAAAGTGACGAAACTGGATTTCTCACTGAAACGAAATGTACATACAGTGCCAACATTTAACAATATTTGCTTAACAGTGATAATAAACCGGAAGCGATCTCCCCTAAACTTTCTCGAATATTCTTTTATAAAAAAAACAGGGGATGGGAACTCGGGATATAGACATGAATTTTAATCCATTTTAAATACTTAAACTTTTTAAAATAGAATAAAATCTCGTAGAAAAAAGAATTGCACACCTGTGAACGCCAAATAAAACGTGCATAATAGTGCGGAATATTATTAGTACTTTATAAATTTACATTCGTTTTTTGAGAAATCGGAAATAGCGTAAATTAGTACTTTCAATCAACGAAAATTACTCAAAATTTGACAGAAGGTAGCGAATTAGATCTTTTACTTACATGTGAAATTTCATTTATCTATCTGAAATAGTATTCAAGTTATAGACATTTCAAAAAATCAAAGTAGAAAAAGTACCACTTCCGGTTATCGGAAATCGCTCAAAAGTTTATTAGGATCTACGATTTTAATAAAATACTTATATATGAAATTTCATCAACCTAGCTGTAACGGTACTCAAGTTATCGTGTTTACACACAGACACACACACACACACACACAGACATACGGACAGAATTGCAAAGTCCAGTTTTTACGACTCGATAATGCATAAAACGCCAAAATGTTTATATATTTGTATTTATAATTTTTGCCTGATTAAAATAAGTCCTCTATACTCCGGATGTGATGAAGGACTGAGGAGTAAAACGGTGAAAACTGTCAAAATTTCATGTTATTTTTGTGCACGATTACAATACTTTCTCTATACTTCGTGTATACGAGAAAGTAAAAATATTTTCACTGAGGCGGATCTTCAACTTAAGCTTGAAGCTAATATAAGGACATTCCACCGACTATTTCTTTTTAACTGGATTCACAGATGAGGAACTACAAAATATAAGATATATTTTACGTGAAGCTTCAAAGATATATTTTACGTGAAGCTTCAAAGATATATTTAACGTGAAGCTTCAATGCTTCAACTACACTACTCCACACATTGAGCAGGCCTTAGGTGGGCTTTGTAATGCTAAAAATGTATATGCTGGCTTTATTCTAGACATAATTATTTTACTATCCAGCAATATGTTTTAAGAATTGTAATACAAAGATTAAGATACGTTGAGCGCATGTTTTGTTCATAAAGCACTAAATTGCGGCTTTAAGACAAATCGATATCGTAACGGCAATGACTTTTTAAATAGCTGCCTAAGATGAGAAACTACAAAATATGAGAAATATTTTCCATGATACGTCAATAACTCATCAATCAAATGAATAGCTTTCAGTGGTTTGGTCTCACACACGGCACATTATAAAAAAATAAATGTGGAAATTACTTATTCCTCGCCATTAAATCATCTGTGTTTTTAACAAAATGATTTGGTATATTTTGTAGTGGCTTTTGTACAAATCTGTTGTACTTTTATAGATATATAAGCAATATTTGGTATCAAAAGACAAAAATCAATCTGTGATTATAACAAAATGAATTTGGTATATTTTGTAATCACTTTTGTACAAATCTTTTATACTTTTATAAACATCTAAGCAATATTTGGAATCTAAAAACAAAACAATTTTGTACTGTGTCATTGTCGTGACGCTAAAAAAATGTATTTATGTGAATCAATGCTGATCAATGCCCAATAAAATATGTGTTTGTATAGGCGTACAAATGTATAGAAACATATCGGCTAAAAGCGCGGAGCTTTAAAAAAATGGTTTAGAAAGTCACGAATTAAAACATGTATTCACCGGGAGAGCTAATGTCTATATAACAGGAGATGGTCCTGATTTAAATTGACAATAAAATCTAGTATTTATAGATTGATGCGGTTATGAAATTGTTGCTATATTTATTTTCAATTTCCCTGCACAAGCATGTTTTGCTAATTTTCATTTTTCAAATAATGTTTTTTTTTAAACCCACCCTTACAATAAGAGTTTACCTGTTTCAGTGACCTCGGTATATGATAGGATAATGTTGTTAGCACTATGCCCAGCCGGCCTTTACTTTCCCTAAAGTGAGCTGCCAAATGCTCTACCATTCGACCACATGAATAATAGTTTTAAAGGTTAGTTATATTTTTATTACGTTTTTCTTAACTCAGCTTCGCGTTTGTTTATGGATTTGTTTGTTGTTAAAATTGACAACGAAAATTAGCCCACTTCTGATTGCTTTAGAGATCTGAAATTCGGCATGCAGGCTATTTTCGCCTAACAATTTCAGATGCAATCATAAAAACTAGCAATTAGAGACCTAAATTAGCTTAATTAAATTACGCCCCTTCTCTGTTTAAAGCGTATCGGTCGCTCAAGATTTGAAAATGGGCCTTTCAATAAAAAGTGTGACGCGCATTGTGAAGACCCCTTAGTGAAACAAAATTAATCATTTTAGTTTCATTTCAGCCTCTTTTTTTTTTAATGTTTTACAGTGTAATGCTTAAGGTGGGTGGAGAATCGACAGTTAATCTGTTCGAGGAGGGATGGACGGTGGGCCAACTACCTAAAAGCATTCAAGTACCTTTTGATCCTTTTTATTTTGATAAAAAATCCTCTAAATTTTTATGTATTTAAAAACACTTAGTCAAGTCATACTTAATCAAGTCATTAGATAAAGTAGAAAATAAACTATATAAAAAAACTTTTTAAAAACCACGTTTTTCATATGTAGCAACGGACTAAAAAGGAGAAAATAAAATACTTAAAAAAAAAACTTTTTAAAAAAACACGTTTTTCTTGTGGACTAAAAAGTAGAAAATAAATTTTTCACAAAAAACGTGGGTCGGGCAGATTTATGATTAAAGCGAAAAGCACACAACACACGAATTTTGGAAATTTGATGGTGAACGTACCCACGTTTTTTTGTCATCAAATGTATGAACAGTCATCACAAGAACCTACACAGCTCGAGGAAGCACAAAATCTACGAGCAGTCATTGGTAGATCCCCTAGGGTCGGAAGAAAAATTTATTTTCTACTTTTTAGTCCACAAGAAAAACGTGGTTTTTTTAAAAGTTTTTTTACAGTATTTTATTTTAAGTATATGGCTATTGAGTCAATGAAAGACTTCTTCTTGACCATCTCGCCTGATGATCTTACCGAATGGTCGATTTGATTATTTAATACGTTGTGTGAGTCTGGTATAGCTCTAAGCTAATCACACATCTGGTAGCAAGTTGATCGTTGCAATATGAATGTATCAATGCGCATGTCTAGCACTGCCTGCATGGTACCCTTTACCGGAAAAGTACCCGTTCACGTAGAACAACACTAGCATAGCGTTCGTGTTTTGTGAAGATGCACTCATGCCGATACCAATTACGTATCACGTGGCAACCTGCTAATTAACGAGCACGGTCACGTGTTATTTTAACACCAGGAGCCAACTCGCATGTTGCTGACGTCACGGTGGGTCACCCCGCTCAACGGGGGTTGGGGAAGAAAGCAACCGGTCTGGTCTCTCATCACAAAAGGGAGAGCAATCAATCTGGTTTCTTCACACAAAAGGGAGAGCAATCCATCTTCCATGATCGTTCGTAAAATTATTTTTTTCTAATATTAATATAAGTGATTATACGAACATGAATTGTTGTTTTTGTGTATCACTTTTTATCATTGTTAAATACATTTCTTATTTTTAATTTAGAAAACGGAGCATTATTTAGGAAGAGCAGTCGCTGGGACATCGTTTCACACCACAAGGGGAGAGCAATCCATCTCATATGGTCCCTCACCACACACGGTAACCATCAAGGGGAGAGCACTTGACCCTTAAATGGACACTTAACGACCCGCTGTTTGTTTACAGTATGGGTGTCTTCCCCTAATCCCAGTTCCCCCCCCCCCCCCCCCTCCACCCCCAACGACCGGACGTTCACACCTGAGAAATGAACCGCGACCATTACAACCGCGGGTGATAGCCTGTGGTTGGTGGCGGGCTGGTCGAGTTGGGTCATTGTATATTTGATCAGCCGCCGCAGACGTGGCGAGTCTGCTGGTAATGACCGATCCTGCTAATGAGTTAGAACTGACCCACGTTACATCTGATGGGGGTTGACCATAAGACCGGAGGGGGGGGGGGGGTTAGGGACGATGAAGCTGATTTGAACAATTCAGTGGCGTAGAATTAGTGTTGCCGTATTCCCCGCCAAATTGTAGGTGGCAAAAATGTATTATTGCTGTTATAATTAGTCTGAAATATAACGCATAACCAGTTGACATGTATACTTCATTGTGTTGAAGCGAATCTTTTCCAACACTAATATTGAGAACGAAAAAGAAGAAGCTGTAATAAATATAAGCAGTTAATATGCTATAATACTTAGGCCCCTTTTTAAATTGTTTTTCTTTTGGGTTAAAACAAGACTTAAATGCTCTCAATGCCGTGAATAAATCTTACCAGGGTGGGTCTTTTAAAGTAATTGTCAATTAAGGCAGGGTTAATTTACAAGTAACTCGATGTAATTTAAGCGGGAAAGTTCTATGTAGGCTATCTATACCGTCGGCCCAGAAAACTATCAAGGTAGAAATAGATTATGTTTTAAAATAGTTTGAATGTTTGTGTAATTATAAAAATACGATAGTATTTTTTTTAAATTAATAATCTACAAATCTACAAATAAAAAAGGCCACACGGTAAATGTAAACAAACTCGACTTAACTCATTTTGTCTTTCAATAGTATAAATTATTATAAATCGGGGGAAAGAGGAAAGGGGAAAGGGGGGGGGGGGGGGAATACATGCTTTATTTTGTTTTATGCCTACTGAAGATAAGTCACAGCTCATATCTCTTAATTAAACCATTTTAAAATTCGATTACTCGCCATGTCTGAGTATAATCGTACCATCAATTTTTAACCTAACACAATTTAATCAATTTCAAGTGACACTAATGTTTTAATCTTGCCTATATTATAAAACAGAAAATGTAAGCCATAGATCACCTCAACCCTTCATATTACATTAAGTCTCTTAGATACCACCCACACTACCACCATTACGCGCGCGCACACACACACACACACACACACACACACACACTTATACTGCGTGAACAGACTTATTTCAACAGTCCAACTAAACTTAACGGCCAACAAACCAAACACACACATACTAAAAATAACACTAAACATGTGTTATATGACACCTACAAAAAATACCTACCTAATGACCGATATACATACAAAATATCAAACATCAACACTACATAATACATGACAGAAATATCAAACAACACAACACAATACTATATGACTGAATTATCACACATAACACAATACAATACATATGACTGATATATCAAACACAACACTACACAATACATATGACTGAAATATCAAATAGGATCACTACAAAATACAGGACAGAAATATCAAACAACAACATTACGCAGTACATATGCCTGAAATATCAAATAGAAACATTACACTGTACATATGATTTAAATATCAAACACAACACTACATAGTACATATGACTAAAATATCAAACACAACAGTACACAATACATTTGGATGAAATATCAAACACAACACTACACAATACATTTGGATGAAATATCAAACAACAACACTACACAATACATTTGGATGAAATATCAAACACAACACTACACAATACATTTGGATGAAATATCAAATAGGAACACTACACTCTACATATGATTGAAATATCAAACACAACACTACATAGTTCATATTACTGAAATATCAAACACAACACTACATAGTTCATATTACTGAAATATCAAACACAACACTACATAGTTCATATTACTGAAATATCAAACACAACACTGCACAATATATATGGCTGAAAAATCAAACACAACACTACACAATACATGACTGAAGTATCCAACAACAGCACACACAATACATATGCGACTGAAGGCACAGTTTGATTGCTACAGTATCATTAGATAAAACTGTCCCCTCTCCACTTCTTATTGAGGGAAAACCCGACAATGGGAGTCGCCTGAAAATATTTTCATGAAACTTTTTGGTCCAACACTTTTATTTCCAACATGTAATAATTTAACTGCTATACAGCATTTAAGGAGTCACATTAAAATTAGTTCGTTAATGACTAATTCAATTACACATTTTACCCACACTTTAAAAAAAATACAACTGATGAGTTTATCTAAAGAACATTCTTTTGTGCTGGGATTGGGATTAGGATTATTGCCAATGTTGGTGAGGGCTAGCGTCATCTGTGGCTTTAACTTCGTAATAGAAAAAGGCGAACTGAAGTGTCATTTTCCAGAATACGGTAAATGTAAAAAAAAAAAGTAGTTATTCTCGGATTCGGGAAATGCGTTATATATTCGGATAAAATCTATATTTAAATTGCATGAAACGAATTAAATACAATTTGTATTCCCAAAATTTAGTAAGTAACATGGATGAAACGCTTTCTAAACATTAGCATATGTAAAGCTGTTCAAAAATGTGTTTTGTTATAAACATAGACTCGCTAAAACTGTATTACAAATGAAGAGTAAATAAAGCAAATTCTATAAACTAGTAGAATTTATAGGTATTAATATGTAAGGGATATATAAACAATAAGAAATCCACATTCTCTCTAAACTGTAAAACACAGTCATCAAGTTTCGGAAATCGATTAATGTATTACGTTTGCTGGTGTATGTATTGTACTAGTGTCCAATATAACTACGATAAAGGAATTTTCGTATAATGCAGTGCTAGATAATCTATCGTAAAATAAGTACTAGTATCACGTGTTAGTCTCTACGCTTACCTTATCCCTAACTTTAACCATTATCTCACCATAACTCTAATGTCTGTCTCTAACACTAAACCTAATCACTTCTCTAATTTTTTTTCTAACACATACATTCAGTTTCCTTTTTAGTAAACCCTCAACTTATTGTTTCACCAATCATTTGGGATACATTACTCACCATCCACCATGATGCGTGTAAAAGATATATATCCACCCACTTACGTCATACCTATTAGCTCACTTTAAGCCGGTCTGAACCGCCCCCTCCCCCACCCTTCCACCACTCTTTAACCTAACTATCGCCCTAACCTCCCAAGCTTGACTCGAGAATGCAATTTGTTAAAAAAAAAACGCAAGTTCCATCGGGTAAAATGGCCCAGCCTGTTGCAGAAGGAGCTAATCTTGAGAGGGCCTTTCATCGTCTGCTAGCCACGATCAAGGGCGATAAACAGCGACTGCCAAAAAAAAAAGAAGAAAAAAAAATCCTGTAAGCTGGACTACTCGACTTGCCTTTTGAACAACTGTGGCCAGGTTTTCATGTCGCGATTCGCTCACCTTACCCAACACATGTAACTCCATAGTTTAATTTTTTTTTAAATTCTTCTAAACTCGAATACCACGTGACGCTATTTTTTTTTTAAAGTTGGTTTGCGATTGGTTCAAGTTTTTAACTCACTGGTGGCTGAGCGCGTATCTTATCTCCCCCTGGCATGGTGGTGAGTGAGTGACAACTCAAGCCCCGCCCACCGGTTGCCTGCAGGCGTTGAGATGGGGGTGCCAGGAAGTAACCGGGCAGCAAGTTTTGGAGAAGTTCCACAGTCAAGATGCCGATACGCTTGTTCCGTGTCTTTGATTCGTGTTTTTAATTAATTTTTTCTTCCCCTTCTGAGGATTTGATAGTCTACCGTTTCATCGTGTTGTAGTGGACCCTCTCCAAGACCAGTCTATCCTTAATTCTGGACTTAACTCTGGACGTTGTGTTTGTGTTGAGGCTGGTACAAACGTCTTAAGTTTCTGTATCATTCCTATCTGTGCTTGTTTAATATAGACAATTTGATTGTGGAATTACCTACGGATAATTGAAGCTTCAATCATGGATTGGACAATGAGACGTCACAAGGTAAGAAAAAAAAACAAGACTTCATGTTATAGGTAATTTATTAAATGTATGTACAAGACATTGAAATGTGGAAATTGCGAAATAAAAAAAATATTTACCTATGCATTTTTTCGCTTCAAATAGTAATTAACTAAAAAGAATAAAAATTACAATAAAACTACTACTACTACTTAACATAAACCGCACTATTCCAGAGGAAGCAGTGTTTATCTGTTTTTCGTTCTTGTAGTAGGTTATAAACCAATCCTCTCGTAACTTCCTCAAATAATGCCAGTGCCAGGTACACATTTTAACTGAGCTAGCGGATGAGTTTTATGTATCCGTTATTTTCGAGTCAGTTCAGCTCTGGTAAGTACCTGGACAAAATTGGGCTGTTAGTCCACTACGCTTCAATTATACAGCTGTAAGTACTTGACAATGATTTGAATAAAATGATTTGAATAAAATGATTTGAAACTGTTATATTGATGTTAGTCGATATCACAAAATGAAAACAACATAAGGTTAATAAAGTAACTATAACTTGCTGATATTAAATATATATTAAAAATACAAATAAATACGACTAATATAAATAATTTTTTACCCAATAAAATATAATAAACAATTTTTCTTTGACTCAAACTCAAAATTGTGAACAAAAAGAGATTTAGGTCGGGTCTATAAACATACAATTAAAAAAAATTTTGTGCAGTATTTATAATAACGCTCTGCCGTGAGCATTAATAATTTGCCGTACTTTCACTCAAGTCGTATTCTAATCCCTGTAAATTAAAACCTAACATAGCCCAAACACGGCACGGCTTTGGCATTATATTCACTCCATCCCAACAATGATACAAACAGAAAAAAAAATATACATCGGCACAATACCGTGTTCACCTCATGGGGATTATCCAATTACCAAAAACATTAATAAGCTTAGCCACAAACTACAAGACCCGCAGCTCGAACTCACACCCCGTCCCCGGGCCAACGCTCTTCTTGTTACCACTCCACCCCCCTACACCCCAGAGTGTAGCGCTGTGGGGTAGGCATGAACACGACGTTTATGGCCAAATGTAAGGTGACGCCACGTCCTTTCTTGTACCTAGTCCAGTCAGGTTTCTATGTAAGACATCTCGGCCGTGTTGTTCTTTAAAAGTTATAAACGGTATCTTGCTTCAGAGGCGTAGCTAAGGGATGGAGGGTCGGGCGGCTGTCCCAGGAGCCGACACTTGGGGGGGGGGCGGCAAACCGGGTAGAACATTTTTTTTTAAGTTTATATAAAGCTATTTGCTGAAGTCGAAGTTAAGAAAACAGAATGCTACTTAGTGTTACGGGCTTATTAAGTTGTTTTCTACATCAGTAGTGTGATAACAGGATTAAAAATATTTAAGAGACGATCTTTTCTTATTGGGGGGGGGGGGGGGGGGTGGTGTTCGGGTTAGGTGGGGGAAGGGGGGGCTTTTTTGTCAAAGTAAGGAACTTAAATAAATAGGGGGGGGGGGAGTGACGCGGGGACGCAATATTGTTAAATCGGACAAGTGAATAGAGCTGAAAATCCGACTTTAACGGTACAAATTGGAGATTGTTAAATATGTTTAATACTATACATCGGTTAAGTAAACAAAGTAAGAAGTTATATTTTTAACGTTATAAATCGGTCACATAGACAATTTATGTTTTAATGTTATAAATCGAATTTACCTACTGCGGCCACAAATGTGGTATTTTTTATGTTATAAATGTGATAAGTAAACCATGTCATGGTTGCAGTTTTAATGTAACAAATGGAAGCTGTGTGCTCGGATCATAAAACCGGTTTTAAATGTTATAAACTGTAGCTGATTAACTTGGTCATAAAAACCTGTTTTTGTGTTATAAATGGGAGCAGGCTAGCGGGTAATAAAGCCTGTTTTAACGCTATAAATGGGAGCGGGTGTAATGATTAGCGGTCACGTTTAACTGAAGCAGGGATTAGCAGTAGCTAGTAGCCTACTGAACGGCTACCCTAGGCGTCAAAGCCCGATACCGATGGAGCTCTGAGGGCGTCAAAAAAACGTCACCCCCGGGCGGCCCAATTACTCCCGCCACCCCTGAGTGGGGTAAGCTAGGAAAGGATGAAATTAATTGGGGGCAAGCCAGTTCAGATTGTAAAAATGCGGGCTTAGTATCAGCTAATTAAAACAAAGATTCCTGGAACTTGGAATGCTGCCGACTTAAAGCTAAAAATTTTTCCAACAACGTTAAATGTTATCTTTTAAGAATAATAAAAAATGTTGCCTACTTTCAAATTTCAAGACACTTTTCTTTAACCTTATCTAATGCTGAGTTTAAAAAAAAGATGTTAATATTCCAATTTAAAAAATATAAAGAAAGCGGCAACATTGCCTGTGTTGATCGTCTGAAAGCCAAACTTTTTAGAATAGTTGCGCTAAGTAGATAATTATATACTACTAATAAGAAAATATAATATCCATAGTTATGTTTGTTTTTTACACTTTGCAGTTAAATTAGTGAGCAAATGATATATCTTTGGTTGGTATTTAAACAAATTTTCTTAATGCTTTCATCAACTTAGATGGCATATTTTGAACATCGTTGGTGAACAGTACTATGTATTAACCTCACTGCAGCTACCATTTGTTTTTAACTCTCCCATGAAATAAAACAGAAATTTAGTTAACACAATTATTGTAAGCTGGTGTTGTTATTATTTATTATGTACTTTTTTGTCACAAAAAGCGTTAGAGAAAAATGTAGAAAATACAATACAATATATATATATAAAGTAACGCATGCAATGAAAATGGGGTTTCTCCTGTACCTAGTACATTGTTAATACCTACATACATAGCACATAGACTTCAGAGTTCTAATATCTTAAATAAGTATCGTACATTCTTAACGAAAATTCTATATAGTTACATGTGTAGGGAAGCTGTCTAGTTGTGCTCATGATTGGATGATCAGATGTAAGCCATTTAGTTGTAAAACATTTTCTTTTTAGTAGTCTCTCCCGCAAGTTTAGTTATTTGTGTATACAATGTTTCGATCTGTTTAGATGTGTAAAAGTTAACAATGTTTACATGTTTAAAAGTTAACAAAGTTTAGATTATGTATTAGTTAACAATGTTTAAATGTGTAAAAGTTTACAAACGCTAGATTTGTATGTGAAAATAGAGCTAATTGAATTTGTTACACTAATCATTAAGAAAAACAAAGAAGACATCATTACAGATATATCCAGCCTAAAACAAGTGTTTAAAATAACTTTTAGATAATGTCAACTTTATTCTTCTGTATATACCTGATATTAGACAGCAATTATCTCTGTATGCCTGTCATTAAAAAAAATCATAGTTTCATGTCATTAAAAAATCATTGATTTTTTTTATAGAGCTTTTATTTAAAAAAAACAGTTTTCAGTGTATACCTGAGATAAAAAATTTACAGTTTTTAAATTTTACCTGACATTATAAAATCATAGTTTTCGGTACATACCTGACATAATAACAAAAATCATAGTTTTTAACATATATCTGACATTTTAAAAAACAATCACAGTTTTCAGCATATACCAGACATTTTTAAAAAATCATATTTTTAACATATACCTGACATTTAAAAAAAAATCACATTTTTTAACAAATACCTAACATTTTAAAAAAAATACCTGACAATTTACGGATAGAGCTGTCATAAGAGACCTGTGTATAGCTTTTCTATACTGTCTATTTCTGTGTGTACCTATCTGACAAAAGTTGTGTTTGATTGCCAATTTTTTAGTTGTGTTTATCCACTTTATAGTTATGTCTGCTTTAAATAAAACATAAAATGTTTCCATCCTAATTATATTCGATGTCGTATTGTATAAGAAAAGAATACATGTTAAGATAGTTACGAATTCATTATTCAATGTAATAATACATATATTTGATTAAGATTTTAATCCAGGTATGTATTAAAGCTGAGTAAATTTAAAAAAAAAATTCTATAGCAGAGGCTTTAAAAAGTCAAGTGCGAAATATAATCTTCAAATTTTGCCGTGATCTATAAATAGCTAAAGTTTAAGAAATAAAAAAAAATGTACCTTACCATTCTCTATTTTATTTTATTATTATTTTTTTTTTACTTTTTTATATTATTTTCTCAAGATTTGTGTTGTGTCTTAAATATTGTGAAATGAAATAGTCACCCACACTTATTGGAAATTAATAAAAAAGATGAATTATAAATGTATTCCAATTAACTTAAAATACTAGAATCATCTGAATTTGATAATTACAAACGGTTTTCTGTGTAATGATTAACTTTTATAAAGTAATTAACTCCGACAAGCCAGCTTTTTAAATAGATCTATTTAATTTTTTTATAGAAATCTTTAATTTACTTAAAATTTTTATTTGTTGTAGTTTTGCATCTTTTTTTTTTTGCCAATACACAGTTTATGTTCTGTTCATTAACGCGAATTTAGTAGTAAAATTAATTAAAACTATTATATGTTGTCCTGCTTTTTAGTATAATTATATTTTATTTTAATTGATTTTTTTAAGTTGATTGATTTTCGTTGTTGTGTTAGCGATTTTGCAACCATAGTAGATCTCATGTGTGTTTAGGTTTGTGTTTTCTTGTATAATGGTCTCTGTATGTGCTTATAAAGGTTTGTGTGTTCTAAAATTATGGTCTCTGTATAATTTTATAAATGTGTGTGTGTGTGTGTTGTATAATGGTTTATGTATGTATGTATACAGGTGTGTCTGTGTATGTTGAATAATGATCTCTCTGTGTATTGGCAACGTTGCGCCTTAGGTATGGTGTTTGAAGGAAGAAAGGGGGGGGAGGTCTTCTTATACGAACAAGTTATTTAAAGTACACAATTTTCTTATAATTTTAAGTACCCCGAGTAATACATAATTATTTTTTTTAAATTATGTTTCAGGTTTGGGTTCGGGTTTGAAGACTTACATCAGATCGTCTGGTTCACGACCTGTCACGTGACACAGTCCTTGTGGGCGGGGACATGGAGTGTCTCTTAGACCATAAACCTTACGACGGCGTCATGAAGCCGTACGACACCTCCATGAAGCCGTACGACACTTCCATGAAGCCGTACGACGCAGCCATGAAGCCGTACGACGGTGCCATGAAGCCGTACGACGCAGCCATGAAGCCGTACGACGGAGCCCTAAAGTCTTACGACAGTGCTATGAAGTCGTATGACAGTCCTATGAAGTCCTACGAAACCTCACTAAAGTCCTACGAAAGCTCAATGAAGCCTTACGACCAGACTATTAAATCTTACGACCAGTCGATTAAATCTTACGACCAGTCAATTAAATCTTACGACCAGAGTCTGAAAAACTACGACCCGTCGCTGAAGTCCTACGACACGCATATGAAACCGTACGAGACGCATCTCAAAGCCTACGACACACATCTGAAACAATACGACCCGTCGATAAAAAGCTACGAGCCCCATCCCAAGTCGTACGACCATACGCTTAAGCCTTACGACCATACTATGAAACCGTACGACCAGTCTCTTAAGATCTACGATCATAGTTCACTGCTGCCTGTGTCGAATGGCCACGACCTCTGTGAAATGAAAAATATAGCAGCGGCGAAAGTTGAAAACAAAGTCTCCGGCAGCGGAACAGGGCTGTCATCTGGTGGTACAGCCGGCTGTTCGATGAATGACAACGACGATGCTGACAGCGAGGACGAGTCCCCCAGCACCACAACCAACCCCCCGGAAAGCCCTGGGGAGGAGGAGGGGAAGAACGGGAAGAAATCAGGGGTCGGGGTCCGCAGGTCGGAAAAACCCCCGTACTCCTACATAGCGCTGATTGTCATGGCGATTCAGTCATCGCCGACCAAACGCTGTACGCTCAGCGAAATTTATCAGTTTCTTCAACAGAGATTTCCATTTTTCAGGGGAAGTTATCAAGGGTGGAAAAACTCGGTGCGGCATAATCTCTCCCTTAACGAATGTTTCATCAAGTTGCCCAAAGGCATTGGTCGACCGGGGAAAGGCCATTTTTGGACCATAGACCCTGCAGCCGAGTTTATGTTCGAAGAGGGGTCATTCAGACGACGACCGAGAGGTTTTCGAAGAAAATGCCAGGCGCTTAAACCTTTTGGGATGCTGAACGGAATGGGCGGGGGCGGTCCGATGATGAGTCATTATGATTTCATGGGCCCCCATAACCCCGGGATGTCGTCCATGAACATGGCCTGCGGGATGGCCAACGGTCAGATGTCCTCGTACGACCCGTACTCCCAGCAGATGATGCCCGGGAACTCGATGCAGCAGATGGGCATGGCCCCCAACTACAGTTCCTACAACAGATACGCCCAGAGCGCATGCGCCATGCCAGGGTTCCAGTCACCGGTGTCCAGTCTGCCCAGCATGGCGTCCATGTCGAACATGGCCGCCGGCCTCCCGAGCATGTCCAACTTCCAAGGCATGTCCAACATCCACAACATGACGTCATCGAATCTACCCGGCTTCCACCACGGTATTTCCGGGATGAACGCCATGGGCGGCGCCGACTACAATTTAGGCAGTCTGGGCGGTGGGACTACCCCCGGGGGGTTCCAGCCCCCGACGTCGTCCACGCCTAACATGACACCGCCCTCGTACGACCGCGATGTCTTGGGGAACTCAATGCGAGATCCCAGTTCTCGCGAGAACTTGTTGATGCGAGACACCAGTGCTTCAGACAATTCTTTGAGAGACACTTCTTCGGCAGCAGGAGCTTCTGGGCCAACGCCCACTTCTAGAGATGGACTTCTGTCTCCTTCCTCCGATCTATCCCACGACGTCCAGGCGTCGATGGCGAACAAATACGCCGGAAACAGCCCGTCGAACTATCAATCCCGAGACGCTGTCATGGCAACGCGGGACGCCATCGCGGCGTATCAGATGCGGGACTCGGGCGTTTATTCAAAAGAAAGTCTACGGGATTCGGTCGCGGCGTATAACCGTGACGCCGTGTCGGCGTACAACCGTGACGCCGTGTCAGAGTCGCTGCGTGACGCCTCGCTGTATCACCGGGAGCAGCAGGCGCTGTATAGCCGGGACTATTCCACGCCCATGGCGGGCGCCGGGAGCAACATGATGCCGGGACTATACCAGTGGGGCGGGCAGACCCCCAGAGGTGGATACCCGAGCGGGGTCAAGCAGCAGCCCCTCTCCCCCGCCGGAAGTACGGGGTCGCTCCAGTCCATGTCCCCGCCCTCGAGCAATGACCAAAGTCCGTATGGATCTACGACGAACCCCAGCCTGGGGGGTGAGAGTGTGGATCTGTCCGTCTCAGGTAGGTGTCTTGGTGTATTGGTGGGGTAGGTTTTTTTGCCTCCGTGTTGTTCTGTGTGATGCTGGGGTACGTTGTTTCAGTATTTTTTTTGTCTAGGATGTTTGGGTCGGTTCAGTGGCGTAGCGAGGACGGGTGTCACCCGGTGCGGCACTTAATGGTGTCACCCCCCCCCCCCCCCCAGAGGCGTAGAGACTCTTCCCGGGGACAAACTTTCAATTTTCGATTTGCAGCCCCCCCCTCAAACTTTCGATTTGCATCCCCTCTTCGTACTTTCGATTTGCACCCCCCCCCCTCAAACTTTCGATTTGTAACCCCCCCCCCCCCCCTCAAATTTTTCTCTATATATTTTACTATTTTTTGCCTTGGTGTCACCCCCCTAAATGGTGTCACCCGGTGTGGTCCGCACCTCCCGCACCCCCCCCCCCCCTCGCTACGCCTCTGGGTAGGTTGTTTTACTGTTTTGTGTGGTGGTGTTGGGGGGTAGCCTGTTTTGCTTTCGTCAGTGTTCTGTGTGGTGATGTTAGGGATCGGTTGTTTTACTGTTGTTGTGAGTGGTGATGTTGCTGTAGGTTGTGTTTGTGTTTTTTTGGTGGTGTTGGGATAGTTTTTCTTGTTTGTTTCACTGTTGCTCTGTGTCGTATCCTTAGCTTTATATCGTATTTCACCAAAAAGCTAATTTAAGATTAAACTTAAGGTTACATTTACTGCAAAAAGTCATTTCCTTTAAAGTTCAATGTGATATCACATTTAATCTTTAGTTTGAGATTAAAAATAAATTAACGTTCCCTTTTTAACCTAAATGTCCCTGGGGGCAGTGAAATAGCTTGAATATTATTGTAAAGTTTAGATCCTTGTCTAGGTTAGACCAAGCGTAAATTAATCAAAATAAGTGGATAATATTAGCTTTGATGTTAGCTTTGAAAATCTTCCATTCTATTCTGTTTTTACTGATGTGGGTAAGTCCAGCTAGATATTTGGATTAATTTTTAAAAAATAATTAGAACACCTTCGTTTAGTTAAATAAACGTGTGGTACCTACGATAAACAAGATAAGACGATCAATTCATTATCTTCATCAATATCAATATTATAATTTTTACAAAGCTCTAAAATAAATTAACTTCTAAAAGGTATGCTTAATGTGTTAACTTACAAAACCCTCCAGACTAAAACCATATATATAAATTTACAAAACATACCTTAAAATGATTATACAGCTTGATAATAAAAAGTGTTGAAATGTTGGAAATGTCAAAAAATGGGTAACATTAACACATCTCAAATATAAGAGCTCGAAAAAAGGCTAACAAGTATGGAGAAAATGTTTTTATTGGTCTATAATACTTATAGTATCGGGTTTTTTTTTAAAACGCCCTTTTAAAAAAAAAATTGAGTGGCCTACACTTACTTTGATTGCATTTATAAAAAAGTGTATTACAAAATAAATAAATTTGAACAAAGCGTCAGGTTTAACAGTTTATTGTTTGATTGTGTAGCGTATTTTAAACCTTACCCGATACTACATTTCCTGTGAGTAATTTTCGTGACAAACAAGTTTACCGTGGCCATTTTCTATCCCTTGCTCATGGTGGGTGGTATTGTCTATTTTTAGAACAATAGCCACAGTATTTATTTTTGGATATCGGAGATTCCCTGAACAATTTCTGTTGTTATCTCGGGTCTCGAGACATTCCGTGACGTCACAGTCGTTATTGTATCCAGTGAAAGTAATCTTCTGCGGGTTTTTAAACCCCACCTATCTCTCCATGTCCCACCCGTCCCCACCCCACCCATCTCTCCATGTCCCACCCATCCCCACCCCACCCATCTCTCCATGTCCCACCCGTCCCCCTCCCACCCATCTCTCCATGTCCCACCCTTCCCCACCCCACCCATCTCTCAATGTCCAACCATCGGTTATCGAGTTTCTCCCCACCCAACCCAGCCCTCGGTGTCCAACTCTAATTTCCCTCTCCCTAACCCCAATCCCGTTGTCGTAGTCCCCCCCCCCTCCCAACTATCAAGATGCTCCCATCTCCACCCACCTCTAGAAATAATCCATACCTATCTCCCCCAACTTCCCAACATGGTATAGAAGTGTGAGCACTTGTCTTTGTACTAGCAAAGGTGAATTACTAAAGAGATAAGGAAAACTTCACTTTAATTATTTTTATTATTATTTTTTTTTAAAAACAAAATTCCTATAAAATATTTTAATTCCCTATCTCAGTGAATTTTAGCATCGGATAACATAAAACATTTATTATATAATTATCTTTAAAACACAATAAAGGTGGTGTCTAAGTTTTGAATATATGTTCAGCAAAAATGCAATATAAGCAATACCAATGTAACTGAACAATTAATAGCGCCTCTTTACTATTTTGTATTGATTTAAATTATGTCGTAAATTAATTTACATATTTTTGTGTAAATGCAGCCTGCTTCCCTTACGGTACTGATCCATTTTCTGGGAAGAAAAAAAAAACAAGGGAGTTAACCAAAACTGCAGCATTTCTTGTCCAAGGGGAGGCTACCGAAATCCAGTATTTCATGTCATGCAATCTCGAATCTGAGATAAAACAGTTTATCGTGGTGTTTTGAAGATGAGGTGGTGGAGCCCGGGGGTGAGTGATTCAGTGCTCCCGGTGGGAACAGTGGGTCTCTTGTAGGCTCGGGCTATGTCCATCTTCACCTCTCGAGTGAGACAGGGGGACTGGGGAAGTAGGGGGTGGGGGAGGGGGGAGGAGGCAGAGACATCTGCAATTAAACTACACGTGTGGGGGCGCTTTGGTTAAGTGACTGCCCAACACATTTATTTACGGATAGTGAATGTATGTATGTTATATATTGTGCATCACGTTGGCATGTTGCGTACATTTTCTGGTTGGTGGATGTTGTTTATAAATGACATCATCAGTAGCGTACGCAGGGGGGGAGCAGGGGGAGCGGCCGCTCCCCCTCTGGCCATTTTCAGCAAAATGGCGCCTTTTTTGAAACTTTTTAAACTCAAAGTTTTAAAAAAATATATATTTGTTAAAAAAATATTTTTGGTCGGCACATCTATGTAAATCACAAGATTTCTTTTCATGCAGCAATTAAGCATTATTGTACTAGTCTAGTAGTGTCTACGTTTACAACACGTATTAACAGCTGCATCAGTTTGCCATTCTAAAAATATCCATTACGATGCATTGCAATGTTTAAAAAACCTCTACGGTAATACCACTTGGCAAGAGGGGTGTTAAGTTTAAGGCAACTGTATAATGTATTTGCTTACGAATAATTGAATTAGAAAATGTTATACATAAAGCTTCACACATAATTACTTTATATATACAGTTTGAATCGTGTGATTAATTTTTTTTAAAATCACAATACAGAAACAAATACAACTGATGTGACACCTCTATTTTTAATTTACTTATGAGCAAACTGCGTAGTGGTGGGGAAATTTTGACAAGGGCAACAACGTCATCACGATGAAGTAGTAGTATTCTTACAGTTTGGGCGATAGTGATTATAAATTATATGAAACAGTTACAATCCCCTCCCCCATGGACCCCTTTGTAAAACAAATATTGTCATAATACTACTGCTACTTATTTAAATCTATTTCTGTAATATATATTTGTGTAATATATATTTGTGTAATATATATGTATGTCATCTAAAAACTGACGCTATGTTCACTCTGAGTTGGTTATCTCCCCCCCCCCCCCCCCGCACACCTCACCACCACAATTGTGTAGAGCGACATTAATGTCACACCTAGGTATACACTGGGTTGGATAATTGACCTAAAGTGAACGGTAAGTGGTGAATAAAGTTGAACCCACCCCACCCCCTCCCCAACCAACCCCGAACTGATCTGTTAAGTACATGTAGAAAAACGCTTAATGATGTACTAAAGTACCATGCCGCCAGAAAATTAGCTTTCTAAACGTAAAACTCTGTGAATATTGTTTTTGCAATTACCAGTAAAAAGTGTGTGAACAATACAGTGATCTAACCCATACCTATCACAATTAAAAAAAAAAGATCTTTAAAAACACAAAGAAGCAGTAGATAATTAAAATATATGATCTGAACTAAAAGACCGACATTTAGTTTAATGTAGGATGTTGTTCCGAATGTTGTTCTGTTATATAGAAAAGCGTGGTTTTATACCAACTCTGATTTTACAAACTTTCATTATGCTGTAAAACTTTAGCATTTATGATGACGATATATTAAATTCTGATTATAGACAAAAACATTTTGTAAACATGAATAGTGTTAAACAATTTCATTATATTCTAAAGTAATTATTTATTTGTTTTGACATTTATAATTAAATGTGTAGATATATACATATTTATATTAAGAGAGTGATTATTTCCCTTATTTCACTTGTCTTAAGTAATTTCCCAGGTATTATTATGTAAGAAATTCGTTTACAAGAACTACAAAACAGATTGTGTTACGTTCATTGTTTTTGGTTGTAGTGTGTATATATATATATTTTTTTTGCTTAGAGTGATACAATTTTTGTTTTGTCGGCCTACATGGTGTGTTTTTTCTTATTTCTTCAGAGTGCTACTTTCAATTTATTTTACATCATAGCGAAGTAATGAAATACAGCTAGTATATATATATATATATATATATATATATATATATATATATATATATATAGTGCTATAATACTCACGTTGGCTAAGAATAAAAATAAAACTGTCCTTTTCTATGCAAAATATTTAATACACGTATGCAGAACGTATTAAAAATTCGGCGCCTTTTTTTGCTCTTTTCGCTCCCCCTACAACGAAAACCTGGATACGCCTCTGGACATCATACACCTAAGGCGTATCAGATATGGGAGTTTTGTCAGAATTTGTTACTTGGGACGGCGTGGTCGGATGTTAGAGCACACGACTGCTAACCCGATAGTCTCAAGTTCGAATCCCGGGTTTATGACAGTAGAACGTCTCGAGTCCATCCAGATCTAATGGATGTCAGGTTAGGGAAAGTAGATGCGGCTGAGCATACATCGGACCACACTATCCCTTCATGTGCCGAAGTCACTTCAACAGGTGAAATCTACTTCACCATGTCCCGGGAGGTTCGCAAGGTTACGTAGGGGAGGTTTCAGAAATACAGTAATAATCTAGTTCTGGATCAAAGTAACGGGTGCAAAACAGATATCATCTGATTGAAATTTTAAAAAATACATGTAAATTTAAAAAAATACTTGATTTTAGTTATTACTTTTTCCTGACGCCCAAACAAATGACCGGTTTTTTTTTTCGATGGTTCGATTTATGGTTTTTTTTTCCTAAAATAATTTTTTTTTTAATTGATTTCCTGGCATAAAAAGCTACATGCGAAAAACAAATCTTGCATTGGTCGCTAAGGATTTTCTTTAAATTGTACGACATGTTTAAGAAGTTTTAATGAATTATGGAAATTTAAAAGTTTAATATCAAATCTATAGGACCAAGCTTAAAAAGTTTAAATAAACCTATTCGCATCCTACATTACAGTATTTGATCCTCAACCCACCTCTATGCACCAAGGCACCCCCCTTGCCCCACCATCCACGGTTGTCCATTAAACAAACATTGACCAGTCAGTCCCCCCCCCTCCATCTATAAACACCCAGTACCTGACCGTTAGAGCTGACCGCTCTATGCTAATGAGTGGCTAGGTCCCCCCCCCCCCCCCCCTACAGCTGAAGTGACCAATGGCAGGTCTCAAGGGGTTTTACTTTCTGTTCCATATCAGGTCACACACTGTGCTACTTGGAGAGACACACTTCTGACCTATTTCTGACCACACAATGTGCTACTTGGAGAGACACACTTCTGACCTATTTCTGACCACACAATGTGCTACTTGGAGAGACACACTTCTGACCTATTTCTGACCACACAATGTCCTACTTGTAGAGACACACTTCTGACCTATTTCTGACCACACAATGTGCTACTTGTAGAGACACACTTCTGATCCATATCTGACTACACAGTGTGCTACACTGAGCGACATATTCCCGATACACTTCTAACTACACACTGAGCGAGACGTGCTGTTATATCGTGCTAGATTTGCAGACACTATTCTGACCCACCTTAGTGCAACATGCAGCAACTACACATTTTTTACCATAAAACTAAACTACCTTTCTGAATACCACTATACAACTTCCCGATTTTAATGTACATCTTAATCTACCTTTTGTTGTTACATTTCATTATCTTGATGATTTTTTAAAGTCACGATTTTTCAAAAGAATCCATGCACCTCCACCCTAACCCCCTCCCTCCTCCCCCCCCCCCCGTGTAAGGTCATAGCTAACCCAACCGCCACTAAGCAATTAATTATGATAGAAAGACTAATAAATTAACCTCTCCCTCCAATCACTACCACCCATCACCCACAGTATATCGTAACAAAAGTCAGATCCCTCCCTCCCCCTCACCAATTACTCCGGGTGTGTGACGACTCATTATAATCATAAACGATCGATGCTTGCTAATTTCAGTCATGAAGTTAAACTTGAAAGTAAATATCGACACATTTGAAGGCAAAGTAAAAATTTAAAAAGGTACTTAACTATGTACTGAGCTATCAAGGCTGTTTAAAAACATTAAAACCTTTAAATTTTAACTCCAATCTTTCAAGTATTGCTAATAGATCGCTTAATTACAAAGCTTTCTATGTAGTCTGATTATAGTTGGGTTTACATTTGAAATACTTTTTCCAAAGCATTTTCTAATTTATTTAACAAATGTACCTAACATTCACTATCATTGAAATGATATTAATAATTTATACATTATATTTATATAATTCTTCTAAAATTCTACAACTTTGTTCTAATTCCTTCCAACGTCTCTGTGAGTCTAGTCGTCTAGATTTGATTTAAATAACTTAAAATAAGGCTTCTTAATAACATTCTGAAATTATAGCTTTAATTAGAGTAATATATTTACAGTACTATAAATTCACACGCCGTTCAGATAAACATCATTAGCTAGCTTTCAATATACAAGATATTTTATTAAACAACTCTGTGAAATGAAGAATACTAGATACAACATTGAAGTTAAACGTAATGTAACACATCCCACTTATGTACACATCGAACTAAAACAATATGTGCCGCATTTTGGCAATGCTTATTTATCTCAGTACAATGAAAAATATACCCACTCAACAATACCAAAAATAAAATGTGTAAAAAAAAAAATTCAAAATAAAAAATTTTAGGGAATTTATTAACACCAATGTAACAACGGTAAGAATTTGAATTTGGTCATTGATCCTAATATTTCATTACAATTTATTGATTAGAAATTTAAAAAATCCTACACACACACTCATACACACACACACATTCACACACAAACACAAACACACACACACAAACACACACACATATACAGAAATCTAAAGACATTCATTAAACACAGAGAAAAAAATCAAAATACCTAACATTTTTCAACTTCATTTTTTTTTACCCCAATAATTTCTAAACTTCAATACTCTTTTTTTTTTAAAATGATTTTTTATTTTAAAAGCTCGAGTTAACTCCCTTCACCCCAAATTAACTAGAGGGAAAAATATCTAATACCTTACGACATGATGAGTATGGTGGGAAGAGGGGGGGGGTAGGGCGAACCTACGTAAGACGACAACGTGTCAGATTCTGTGTCTCCGGGGAGCTGCCCCAGACACGGGAGGAAAAATTAGCACGTGCTCGGCACCCCTGGGGCGCGAGCCCACCTAGACCCGTTGCAGGTGCGGCCTGTGGGAGAGGGAGCAATGTTCCTCTCTCAGCGGATACACGTTCCTCACTCAGAGGTTCCAGGTTTTAACCGAAAAATTGGACGTGTGTCTGTTTTAATTTCTGTCGTGTGCATCGTTGCACTCTTGAATTTCTGAGTGAATGTGGATCGGAATGTTGAGAATCTTCGATCAAGTGTTAAAATCTGATGGTTCTTTATTAAACTAATAATTATATTATCATCATCATCCGTCATTTCTGCTACTGTTCAGGCCCGTTTAGCGTAAGAAGCCAAATACAGCTAACAAGAGTTCTCAGTCCTGTTAATGGGCTACTACAGTTCACCAGAGTTCTCTGTCCTGCTGGAGTATGGGCCGTCAACTACAGCTCTCCAGAGTTCTCTGTCCTGCTGGAGTATGGGCCACCAACTACAGCTCCAGAGGTCTCTGTCCTGCTGGAGTATGGGCCACCAACTACAGCTCTCCAGAGTTCTCTGTCCTGCTGGAGTATGGGCCACCAACTATAGCTCTCCAGAGTTCTCTGTCCTGCTGGAGTATGGGCCACCAACAACAACTCTCCAGAGTTCTCTGTCCTGATCTATTCTCTACACTTGATTTCACTTATCGACCCACCGAGAAATATGTCCATCAGTTCTCTTTGACATGCTTCGTTGTATGGTCTTCCAATTATGCTTTTTTGAACTTATATACGACGTCACTTAATGCTATATGTTACTTCAGGGCTGTTTGTAACCTTGCCATTTCTAATTGAGTGGTCTAATATTATTTTATATTTGCCCATATGGCTTTAGTTTGACATTACCACTGCTTCGCTAAATCAATTTATCGTTATAAAGAAAACTGAAGCTCTGTCAAAGTTAAGCCATGGCTTTGCTGTTGTTTTGCCAATAGCAAAATAGCATCAATCTCCTTACTGTATGGGAATCGCTCTTCATTGTTGACATGGAAATAAAATTGTTTCGTTCCTTTTCGTCTTCAGAGTCACCTGATACTTAAGGAATAAAAACTTTTAATTTTAAAAGGCGACACTTGTGTTTACAAAACCATAGGTATTGCGTGCGTATCTGTACTGTTCAGAATGTTACAATTCTGAAACACAAAATTGATTACAATGATATCATTAAAGTCATTTTTTTTTAAAAATCTCGTTAGCCTACTATTTCGGATTTTTTTTCTGACATTTTAATTTAATTTATTAAATATATTACAGCATGGTGCGTTTTAATTAAGCATTTATTTTTCTATGCTTAATGTGTACGTGTCTCTAGTTTTGTTTGTTTGTTGAAAGTGTTGTAGATACCGGTCAACGGGAAAAAATCAAAATGAAATTTTGTCAGTTAAAAAGTTAATTATTAACTTATTTCTAAAATCAAATATATAGAATTTACACAACAATTGTATGATGTCAGTAGTCTTACATTTAAACTTGCTGATAGATACTAATATATTTCACAATTTAAACGTTAAAAAACATCACAAAAGAAAGCATAGCTATTTCAAAAGTGAATGAATCGCAGAAAACTAAAAAACAAAACACAAAATCTAGACATATTATGAAGGCTAGTAATATTAAGAAGGCTAGACTTCCTATTAGCTTAAAACACGTTGTAACTCTACACTCCTTTTTGAATTGACATATATTCCTGCGTCTTCTGATTAACTCTTAACAAACTGAACTGTGAAAATCATTTTTGAAGTGATTAGTAGTTTTGGGTTAGTGCAATAAATAGTATTCTATTTGCAAAAAACAAAACAGTTAATTCTAAGTTTACAAGTAACAGTTTAAATGAAGAGATTTGCTATTTAACAAAATTCCAACAAATGAGAACATCAGATACAGATAAATGTAAAATATTTCCCATCTCAAAACCACATACATCGGAGTTTTGCAAAAGTAGCCACAGGTTTTATTCAACTAAACCGTGATATAGAAGATGAATCTTGGTGTTGAAAAATTGTTTTGCATTTAGTTGAGAGATAGAAAAATATTTTCTTTCAATATAAATGCATGCACAGTTGTGAGTGTTTTATGACAGTTGGTTATATTATTCGAGTATTAACCAAAATTATGTTTAATTTTTTAAGCCTACCCGAAATAATGTACACTAATAAGCTACATTTATTTATAAATGCTCATTAGCTATCATTATATCATTAAAACTGTAGGTCACATCTATAAGAAATAACAATCAGATCTAAAGTAAAGGCACTAAATGAGACATAAAGACACACATGTCATTTGTAAATAAGACACAGTAATAAATAGGTCATTTATAATCGCACTATATACGACAGAGAACACTATTTTAAAAAGTATAATCTAGTACTCTCATCCCCCCCCCCCCTCACCCACCGCCCTCGCGTGCACCACATCGATTTGCAAATAAGGAAACCCACACCCCCGTGTTTCTTTTCTCTCCGGTCTGGAATTTCAAAGCCGTTCCGTGACCTTCAGAGAGAAGCCGGCATTGTCTGTGGACCCCACACTCACAGAGGTGGCTGCCGCACCTGATCAAGACTGAAACAATCTGTTTCCGACCCCCGGTAGTTTTTTTCTCTCCCCCCACTTTCGTTTTTTCATGGTGTGCAACTTAGGACTCGGATGTCTAAACACTCACATAGGAGGGCGTCTCCCGAGTACTCTGTGTGTTCCTGGCTAAACACACGCGTCTAACGACTGACTGTGTGTTCCTGGCTAAACACTCACACACTCACGGCTGTGTTCCTGGCTAAACACTCACACACTCACGGCTGTGTTCCTGGCTAAACACTCACACACTCCAGACTCTGTTTCCCTGGCTAAACACTCACACACTCCCGTGTTCCTGGCTAAACACTCACACACTCTCGTGTTCCTGGCTAAACACTCACACACACACTACTGTGTTCCTGGATTAAAACCCTCCCTTGGTTCCCCCTCTCTTCAGCCATGCCCCTGATGAACAGGATTCCATTTGCTCACCATGTTTAATCTACATAAAATATCCTATCAGATAGCAGGATCCATTATGTTAAGGGGTCAGTACGAAAGCCATCTCTTCGGAAGCTTAATTTGGGAAAGCATATACAGGTAGTTTTAAGTTTTCAACCCTGCTACAGTTATCCAATTTAGGAAAATTTATTCAAGTAATTTTCAAATGCTTTTATCTGTTAGAGTAATCCAGGTACCCGTTTTAGCTGAGACTTCAATAAAAAAGTAAAATTCATTTGATTCTAAGGGGGTCGGCGTGGTCGAGTCGGTAAAGCTCATGGTTGCTAAACCGAAAAGTCTCGAGTTCGAACCCTCGGGCAGATGAGGCTCGTTCTACTCCAAAATTAAAACAACTGCTGCCTTGTAGTTTGTTCTTGGTTGGAAGCAAATCCAAAAAAGAAAAGCAGGCTGAAATCGGAGTCAATGGCCTCAATGGCGCATAACCAGTTGACACGTAACGCTTAATTGTGTTAGAGGCGTGGTCGAGTCGGCAAAAAGTTCATGGTTGATAAATTCGAACAAAAAGTCTCGAGTTCAAATCCAATGGCAGATAAATCTCGATCCCCTTCAACACTAATAATTAAGAACGAAGAAGAAGAAGAATATTTGATTCTACAATGTAAAACAGTTACGATTAAGAGTTAGCATGCTCGTAGAAGACCTGTCCTGATCAGTATTCGAACTTGGAGTCTTATGTAGAATATAGGTGAATGGCACAACATATCATTGCAGACACAGAAGTCGCTTTTAAACCAAACCACATGGGGTTAATGTTTAAACATCGTAAGGCTTTAATATAATTAAAAAAATATGACAGTGGTTGTTAAAAATTGATCTGGATGGGGGGGGGGGGGGGTGACGCTCTTTTAGATCACACTGCACCGATGTATTCCTACGTAAACATCACCTTCCCATGTGACAACTGTAAGATTAGTATTATGAGGTATCTTGACATTCTGTTACACAGGCATGATAAGCGAGCAGGAATCTTGCAGTAACCTATCCCCCGTTCGCCCGTTAAATTAGACGAATAGATAGATAGACACGGAAGAAAAGGAGAAACAGACATCTCGACATACTGTGGAATGGGTGACCGCCGCATCAAACACGCGAAATGTTACAAGTTTGAAGGGGCAACGGCAGAGATCTCTGCTACGCCGGGACCTCGGTATTCACGCGGGCTCGAAACCCTTTGAGCCATCCCCCCCTTCCCCCCACCCGGGTCCCGGCATAGCAGACTGCCTTTGAGTGAGGCAAGCCCGGCATAGCGGCTGGGTGTCGAGGGGGGTCAGGGAAAACAACCGAAGAAGAATTGTGTCTTGTTGAATGTTGGACAATATGCAACAATTGTCTTAAGGCTGAAGTTTTTTATATCGAATTTGTCTTGGTTTTTTTTCTTTTTTTTTTTGGGGGGGGGGTAGTATTTTGGATAGACTGGTTATACATTTTAAGCAGGTTTACGTAAGGTAGGTTAGGTAAAGCGTTGTTTGAATAGTTAGGTTTAGATATAAAATTAGTTTCAAGAAGATCCTATTTCCTAACCTTCATAATGAAAGTTACATGAAGAATCATATGAATAATTGTGTTTGTGTTTAAGATTAATTTTAAACAGCCCTTATTTCTAGACCCTCGTAGTATTAAACTCTCCCCAATCCTCAACCAATTTAATCAAATGGAAAAAAAAACTAGTTCACTGAAGTAACTATGTAAAAGAGAAAAAAAAACACCGTTTCTATTTTTATTCTTAATCTGGATGTTTTACATAACATGACATCACCCTCTAACTACACCTTTCACTCAAGTTTTACAAAACACGACATCAACCCCCACCCTCACCCCCACTACACCTTTCACTCACCCCGGCAACAAGACATAAAAACCCCCGTCAAGACAGATGTAGATTACTCGCCTCGTTACCCCCGGCGAGTACCACACCCCAGCCCCCCATAACTTTTACTGCCGGACCCCCAGCTCCGAGGGCCGGTAAACCACCATTTCCTGCCGAGGGACGGAGCAAGCCACCCACGAGGGGTATTGTAGATCAATAGCTCACCTCGGGGACTCGGCATCGTCAGGCGCTCTCAGCCTCGGTACCTCGATCTCGCCAGCCTGCGTTTTCATTGGCCGGGAGCCGCGGTGTAAAGGTGGCGCTCGTGTCTACAGCCGTGCGCCCCCTGCCGGCAGAAATATTCGATAAGACAACATGGCAAATAGGCGTTGGGGAGCCGGGTGGATGATTTATTGTCCGCTTTCGGTTTCTCCAAAGGGAGCAAGGAGAAAATTACCCACTCTGTTCAGGGGAGACTACTATCCGTATCTTCTTAACGCTAAATGGAAACGTTGAAAAATGAATAGCTGTCTGTTCATTTTCTGTCTATACGAAAAGAATTGTAAATTAGTGTGTTAACTTTAAATTTGACGTAGATGTATACCTATTTTGCATAGCTGGCGTAGACTTGTGCTTGTCCGTTTGTACAAAGTCAATCAGGTTTTTTTTTTAAATGGGATAAACAAACTGCTGAGGAAAAAAATATAGTTAATAATTAAAGGTTCTAAATAAATAAAACCATTAACTAATAAAAACATAACTCTTTAAAATCTGAAAATCAACTGGAGATTTCTTCATTGTTCGTACTCATACATTAATTGCGATGAAACTATTTTCATTTTTTTAAAAATCTAAGCATTGCCGGTCTCAGAATCTAGTTTAACTTTAAACCTAATCATAAACAGTTACAGTATCGTAATTGGTGACTTGGCCTATGCAAATACGTAAATATGGATTATTAATTATAACCCTTCCTTTAAGACGTCTGTGCTTAATTTAAAACTAATTAACCAGTCTTGTCCTGATTTGAGCTGACCTTAATCTAGATACCAGGGTTAGGGTCACAAACTGTTGCCAGCTTTGCGTGGGGGGGGGGGGGCGGGGGTCTCAGGTGAAGGCACCCCCCCCTACTCCCCAGTTACCGCGCGAAATAGAAAATTAATCGCGTCCTTGTGTGCTTTATTGATACGTGTACGGGTGAGAGGAAGGAGGCACCCACTTATTTCCTCATTATATTCAACTTGTGTCCCTCCCTGCTCCATCCCACCCCCTCTTTCCACCATCTCGGCACCTTCTTGGGGTAGCACACGTGCACATGGGGTCCTAGCAGAGAGCACCAGCGGGGCCACACAAGAAGCCCGAGCCAGTACCGCGGGCCGCTGTGGGCCCCTCTCTCGCCACTTCCGCGTCTTTTAGCAAAATGTCACGTCGAGCCGAGGCGAAATGCCAGACAGGCCCTCGGTGAAAGCTGAGACGGGTGTTCTGGTAACTGGACTAACCGGCGACCGGCTCCCGTGCTGCCCCCACGAACCGGCGACCGGCTCCCGTGTTACCCCCACTTGCTGGGTGTATCAGTTACATTCGTCAGAATTAAAAAAGGTAGTTTTGTTGGTTTTATGCTTGGTCCGTGTTGGGTCCATGCTAGGTGTGTGATAGAAACAGGATTATTCTATGCTTGTTTTATGCTTGGCGTATACTGGGTCTATGCTGGGTGATTGCTAGATGTATGTTATGTCACTGCTTGAAGTATGCTGGGTCTATGCTGGGTGTGTGATTGATGAATGACGGGTCATACTTGGTCTATGTTTGGCACAATATTCAGACACTATCCTTGGTGTCTTCAGGCTTTATGGATGGTGTATATTGGCTCTATGCTGGGCCTATACTTTACGTATGCTGGAACTCTGCTAGGCGTATTCTGGATATGTGCTTGGTGTATGTTGGGTATATGCTTGTTGTATGTTGGTTCTCTGCTTGGTGTTTGTTGGGTATATGCTTGGTGTATGTTGTATGCTTGTATAAGTTGGGTCTATGCTTAATGTATGTTGAGTCTATGCTTGTGCATGCTGTGTCTATGCTTGACGCTTTCTAATTTAGTTAACGTTCTAACTGTGGTAGTTGAGCCACGTGATACCCGTGTTTACATCGTCAACAAAAGATTTCATGTCCACTTTAAGTCGACTTTAATCAGACAAATTAGTGTACATAGATTTTTTTTTATGTTTCGTAATGTGCTATTCAGCTAATGAATACGATGTTGTTTTGCGTTGTACTTCAGCTAACTAGTTGTTAGGTTTTTGTGTTAGGGTCGGGATTACGGTCCGGGTTTAACTTATGGCTAAATTAAAGGCTAGGCCAAGGGCTAGGAATTAGGTTAGGCTTTGTGTTAAGGTTACCGTAAGCTACATGCTCCAAAGAATGCTAGTACTATAAATAGAACAATTTAGTAAGTTCCGGTTTCAAAATATTATGGATTAAATAAAAATCCAAAGGTTTGCGAGTCTGATAACTAGCGTGATAATTAAACAATTTGATTTTAAAAGGTATTTTTTTATTTACGGGGTAGTGAAGAATTTCTAAAAAAAATTAACATGAAATGGTATTATAAAAAAAAGGTTCAAATTTTAGACTATAAGGAATAACAATGTTCATACAACATAACATATCATTGCAATATTCAACAACAATATTAAAAAAAAATATAATACCACATAATATATTTAAAAAATAGTCTAAAATGCAATGTCATGAACATAAACAAATATACAATATTATAATAATTTTTATTCTCTTTAGTCAAGTGTTACACTATAAAACAAATATCTCGAAATTAAGAGTAGTAGCGTGTATATAATTTGTGTTTTTTTTTAAATCCTGTGCACTAGAATTTAATTTACGAGAAAACTGACAATGAATGCCTTACATAAAAAAACCACGTACATCATAATGTCTTGCATACACTTATCCCTTGTTATCCCCCTTTTGACTGACGTTCCAAAGGCCACGCCCATGATTTTTTCCGCCGTGTCTTTTTATCTGGTCCCTTTGAATGCGGGCGTACAGCTGGTGAGTAATTGCTGGCGTTACCTGCAGGTGGGGGCCGTCTGTCATCCGGCGTGCTACCTCCTGTCTGACGTCAGGTCCAGCGCTCGACAAGCCTCGGCCTTTAGCCTCTCGGCACCCTTTCTTGCTCTGTCTCACCCTGTCTTACCCTGTCTTACCCTGTCTTACCCTGTCTCATATCACCAGTGTCTCACCTCTCTCACCCTCCCAGCACCCCTGCCTCACCCTTCCCACCCCTGCCTCACCCTCCCTGCAGCCCTCTTTCGTACTGTCTCACAGTGCCAACACCTCTGCCTCACCCACCTCACCCCTGTCTCTTTCTCCCAGCACCCCTGTCTCACCCTCCCCACCTCCGTCTCACCCTCCAGCACCAATTTATAAAACTGTCTCACCCTGCCAACACCTCTCCCTCACCCTACTTGCACCTCTGCCCCACCCAGACAGACACCTGCCTTACCCTGCCCGCACCTTTGCCCTACCCCGTCAGTCTATCATCAACCCATCCTGCGGGTCACCAGCTGGTACCTGTCACGTGACCGTCGCCTTCCCCAGCCTCTTAAACATAAAGCTTTTAATAGAGAAACTATTTTAGATTAGAACTAACCGCTTATCCCGTCTATGAACGGTCCATATATATATATGTATATATATATATATATGTATATATATATATATATATATATATATATATATATATATATATATATATATATATATATATATATATATATATATATATATGTATGTATGTGTGTGTGTGTATATATATATATATGGGCATAATAGTGCTGACCACATTACCCCTTAATATGCCGAGGTGAAGAAACATATGAAATCGAGTTAATCTGCCCAATGGATCGCTAGGTCTAAAGAGGAATCTTTACTAGTACCTCACATGTATATTCAAAAAGAGTCTACAGTCAGACAGCACAAATTCTTCCAAAAGTTTACCAAAGACCCTCCACGCGACACACAATACTCACCCTTCATATTAATAACAACTCATCACAGAGGGCTGTGTCTGTAGCTATTTCAGGAATGCCATGAAACCACGCCCACCTCTGAAGGGCGGGTCAGAAAAATAAAAGCATACGTCAGTGGGTCAATCAGTTGTGATTTCAACGAGATGTCGCGCGAGATCTCGTTGAAGGAGATACTAGTAAACAAAGGTGTCTTTTTTTTTTTAACAATGTGGCAAATGTGTTGTATCAGAAATAACAAGTTTAATGTCAACTCCGACTTTTACACAGTTTCAAAGAGTTTTTATATTTGTTCCCGCGTTAGCGTATATGCGTACTATGTATTGTAAAATTGAAAATGTTATAGTACCAATGGCGTGTTATGTCCTTTTCGCTGAGTTGCAAAAAAAAAAATAATGTAAACATGAAATTCAGGTTGTGTTTTTCTTATTTCTTGGTAAATCACTACTTCTCTGATGTTTCTGTTGTGTAAATATGCGGGTTGTAACACTTGCAGTATTAAAAAATCGTGCATTCAGCTATCTACGACAATCTTATTATGGAGGTATCTTTTTTTTTAAATCTTAACATTACGCATTCAAATCGTTTATCATTGCGACCAATTAGTGGTAAATAAAAATTACCATTGTGATAATTTATCATTTTACCCCACGAAGATTACACAGAAGAAACTAAACATTCTTATTGAATCCCATAAAACAACTTATAATATATTGTTATTGTATCCCAGAAAAATGATTAAAAAATAAACAAAACGACAGATTGTCAGAATAATCCTTAACGATGATAAAGAAACTAAAACTTCACAAGTAGTTCTCATATACAAAACACGACTTCATAGAAATTGTAAATAATTTTTACTTTTCAATATACAGATTCAGGGTTTCACAGTAGGCCTAACTATTGATACATAACTATCATTTTAATATGCCGTACGAGGACTATTCAGAAACTACACATAACAAAAACGTCTAATTAAACAGCATATGCTATATACAGAAGGTTCACGAGAACATTTCAAGAAAATGCATTTATTAAGGATAAAAAGGGAAAATTCTCGAATGCAAACACCAATATTTAACAAGTCATAGATTTGACGTTAAAACAGTGGTTCTTTACCTGGGTTTGATCAAACCCTAGGGGTTCGGTGAGTCTGTCTCCGGGGTTCGGCGGAGGTCAAGACACACATCCGACTCATATGATTTGTCAGTGCAGACGACACAACTATTCAGAAAGTTTCGGTGAATGCGCATTATGAAACTGATGAGGTTCGGTACCTCCAAAAAGGTTAAGAACCACTGCATTAAAGATGAATCCATGATAGACATTAGCGTATGCCCATTTTAAACGCTTTCACTTTTTTTTTTTTTGCTTTAAGACGAGTAAAAATAAAAACGTTTAAAATAAAAATCACACCCCGATTAAATACTCACTTAAAGCGAACACAGGGACGCGCGAGAATCATAAAATAAACTCTATGTGGGTGAGCAGTGAGACTTGGATAAGTTGGGGAAAACATTTTTCTTGTGATTAAAGCTGCTGATAGCGGTGTGGCACGGGCGGCCACGTCATGCGGGAGATCCAGGGAGGCGATCTGTGACTGGGGTTTGTTGTTGTTCGTGGCCGGTGGAGAAAGATGGAGACGGCGGTCGAGTTCCCGGGGACGGGGCCTCCGCGAGAGTGTGCCGATGTTATTGTGTTGAATGGTGTGTTGGTTACTCCCGGGGTGTATGGGAAATCCATTTTAACATTTGTTATTTTATTTTTTTAGTGTATCATTGTATGACGTTCGCATTGTTTTTTTTTAAATTTGTTTTTGTAAACGCGTTTAAAAAATGAGTTTTAAGATTCCAGACGGAAGTATGCGCATGCTCGGTTTTCTCAACTTCCGGAAAACACACGTTATCGTAGTGGAGAAGTTATCTCTTTTTCACAGGAAACAAAAACATTGGTTGTCCTTGAACTTGGCTGGATGGAGTGGCTGGGAGGTAGAGCACGTGATTGTGTTTGTAAAGTTTTCGGTTGGTGCCCAGAGTAAAAAATATGTATTGGGCATTTAGGGAACAATGTATTTCTGTCGACGGCCAGCAATGTAACGTCAGCTGCTATAGTTAAACAGCTAGATGGACAACCAGATTGAAAAATGGACGGACAATCAGTCAGACAAATAGACGGACAGCCGGACTGAAAAATGATCGGTCAAACGGACTGACAAATAGACTGACAACCAGACTGACATTAATATTGTATCCTTTAAAAAAGTTTGTAAAAATCGAAATCACTCAACGTAATCTGCTATACAAACAATCCAGGCATGTTATAAAATTCTCGAGTATGCACAGATAAAGGCCTATGGTGTCATTAGATCTAAAGCCTAGGGTAGATCACTATCCTCTACCTTCACTACTACAGCAGCATATATGTTATGACAGAAGATGGCACACTTCAAAACAATAATTCCAGGACACATAAACCAACTATGTGTCCATCGTTGAATTGAAAAACATTCGAGTCCCTTACATTTTGGCAACGAAGATTTTATTCAATTTGAAAATGTAAAATGAAAAATGTAATCTCTTCCTTTTTTCTTCTTTCTTACGTGTACCGTTGAAAGGGATTCGCTCCAACACAATTCAGTACTAGGACTCAAGGTTGCTGTCCCCAGCTATCCAGCCACATCTGCCCGGGGATCCGAACTAGGGACTTTCCGGTTTGGCAGCCATGAGCTTTACCGACCCGACCACGCCGATTACTATACGTACTTTTCTATACCAGTGACTATACTTAAAACCTGCAGGATATGCGCACGCAATGTTTATCGAAACAATTTGAAGTTCAGCTAATTTGGAACCCCGAATCTCCCTGATTTGACATCTACATTTGGAATAAAAATCCCCTTTCTTCCTACGCCTGAGCTTACTTCGACTAAAGGACTACATCAGCCGAGAATACCTGACAATCCAAGAAAACACGGTGGCACTGGGGGCCCGCAGAACTAGCCTCGTTGTGATATTCCTTTCTGTTATTCTAACGTTTGTCCCGAGTGGGGTAGGCCGAAATAACAAGCGCGGGAAAAGGGGGAGAAAAACGGCCCCGTTGAGAAACGTAAAATCCGACTTGGGGCGAGGAATAACATGGACGATGGCCCGCAATGGCGGTGTGAAAGGGGGTGGGGGGTGGGGGGCTCCGATTGTAAAAATAACAGGGAAGTGTTATCACAATTAAACGTGTGTCAATGGGATATTCTTGACAGTGACTTCTAGGACGGCCGCTTGCTAGTACGTGAACAAAACCTGCTGTGTCGGCTTGATCGCCGGGGTGGGCTAACTTAGAAGCAAAGGGTGGTAATCGGGGCAAATGGAGTAATTAAAAAACTCAAATAATTTTTGTGTATGTAAAAAGTATTAATCTTTTTCATTCGCATGAAGCGTTAAATGTAAAATATTCCTATTTTTATAAATAGATTTTGAGTGTCTTTCGAATAGTACCTCATAATGCAATGAGTAGAGTGGGAAATAGGTTGCATGAGGAGTGGTTTTCAGTGGTAAAATGGGTGGGGAGGTTAGGGAGGATCGGCCTGTGTGTGAGGCCCAGAAATACGATCTTCACCTCGTTGTTTTCATTCAATACACTTCTCTGCACTGTGACTGCAGCCACCCCCACCCCACCCCCTTCCCTTCCTCTCCTTTGAAAATAAAAACACTGACTTAATGGACGCTTTTATTCTCGGCGATATCAAATTAACGATCTAGTACACTAACATTGCCGGGCGTCGCAATAGTCTGGGTACTCTCTAAACGCAGTAGCGTTACAGGGCTGAAGTCTGTGTGTGGGGGTGCTGTTCGCACCCAACCTAGGGACGCCATAGCATGCTGAAGACGATATTGTGGGTAGGGTGAGGCGAACACCCTGACCGCTTCAACAAAAAATAAAACTATCTCTTGGTCTTTGCAACCTTAAGCTACACCCTAATATCTGCCTCCTAAAGCTACACCCTAATAAAGCTACACTATAATAAAGCTACATCCTAATCTCTGCCACCTAAAGCTACACCCTAATAAAGCTACACCCTAATCTTTGCCACCTAAAGCTACACACTAATATCTGCCACCTAAAGCTACACCTACAGCTACACCCTAATCTCACCCACCTAAAGCTACACACTAATAAAGCTACACACTAATAAAGCTACACCCTAATAAAGGTACACCCTAATAAAGCTACATCCTAATCTCTGCCACCTAAAGCTACACCCTAATAAAGCTACACCCTAATAAAGCTACACCCTAATAAAGCTACACCCTAATCTCTGCCACCTAAAGCTACACCCTAATAAAGCTACACCATAATAAAGCTACAACTTAATAAAGCTACACCCTAATAAAGCTACACCCTAATAAAGCTACACCCTAATAAAGCTACACCATAATATCTGCCACCTAAATCTACACCCTAATAAAGCTACACCCTAATAAAGCTACACCCTAATAAAGCTACACCCTAATAAAGCTACACCATAATATCTGCCACCTAAAGCTACACCCTAATATCTGCCACCTAAAGCTACACCCTAATAAAGCTACACCCTAATAAAGCTACACCCTAATAAAGCTACACCCTAATAAAGCTACACCCCAATAAAGCTACACCCTAATCTCTGCCAACTAAAGCTACACCCTAATCTCTGCCACCTAAAGCTACACCCAGGAGCCAGACAGATAAAGAAAAGATTTTCGGCCAAGATGTGCACACGTCATCATGTCAGTAGCACATCCAGGTCACGATAAGTTCAGAGGTCACGCCGTATATGGGCAGTAAATAAAAACACGTTATGTAATCGGGCATTTTAAAAATTATCATACAATTTACACCACAGAAATGGGTATGATGAATCAGCATTTCTTTGATCACTGTCCTACAGCGGACTCTCCCAAATAGAGGTGTGTTAGGTTGTTAGCTGTTTTGTTATACCAGTTTTTGTTGGTTTATTTATTAGCGCCAGTGTTGTGATTAACGTTAACATAAGCACGTAGTTTTAGTTTATAGTTTATTACCGGTAATATAGACCCATGTTACAGTGTTAAATGATGTCATTATTGTATCGTCGATTGACCCTTGTATAACACATAAACCCGATACATGCTTAACTATCGCATCGTTTCTATGACAACACAATGCATTCTACCTGTCAGCTGTAATATTAAAAAAAAATATATAAATATTCAGTAATAAAAATAATAAAATATAAATATTAAAAAATAAAATATAAATATTCAGTAATAAAAATAATAAAAATATAAATATTAAAAAATAAAATATAAATATTCAGTAATAAAAATAATAAAAATATAAATATTAAAAAATAAAATATAAATATTCAGTAATAAAAATAATAAAATATAAATATTAAAAAATAAAAATGAAATATAAACATGCAATAATAAAAATAATAAAATATAAATATTCAATAATAAAAATGAAATTTAAATATTCAATAAAAAAATCAAATATAAATATTAAATAATAAAAACAGTATCCTAACAAATTAAAAATAATTGCTAGTAATAAAATCGTGATTGTCTTTAACTTTTGAGTATTCTAACATTGTAAGATTTTTAAAATTATTTCAGACGACAAAATGGAAAGCCACAAATTTTAAACGTTCGATAAACTTTTGCCACTGTCGAGTGAATGTAAACGACTTTATCCGAACGTCTTCAATAGATCTGTAGCCTATGTAGTTTAGCCAGACTCACCAGCCTTGTGTTTTTATGTAGATATCACGTGATGCCGGGACTAAATATAGTTTATTTATCAAGCACCTGTAAAAACTATAACATTTTATATATTATAAAAAAATATAATACACGCAAGGTGATATAGGACTATCAGTGCATGATGCTATGACCCACTTAATTTAATATTAAACTTTTCTACCTTTACAAAAAATAAAAAAATAAAGTATTTTTCCAATCTAAAAGTGTCCGTTTGGAAATTCCAGGAATAATTTCTTGAATCTACCACCGTTCGACCTTAGTGCGTTACTTTGACTGGGATGAAAATAATCCAAATAGCTTTATTTTCTTGCTAGTACACAAAAAATTCCTTTCACCAAATCGCCCAATCTACATAAGACGTAATGGAAAAAAAATAGCATTCGTTGTCTTAGGGGCGACTCGTGCACCCGTTTACGGGTAAATGAAACTAGTTAGACCGTGTAGTTACCCGTCAGGAGTTGTCTTCCCTTGCTGGTGACGCCTCAATGGGGTTGCCTTACACGTTCCAAAATATTTGCTTAAAGGGGCGAAACTCCTGACATGACAAACCTAATGTAGCTAATTTTGATTTCCAAGTCAGGTTGAAGAATATTTTTTTTACATTTTTTTTTAATTTTTATTTTGGAGGCTAAAAGAGTTATAGTGTGACAGGAGAGGGAGGGGGGATCTTAATTTTGTGGTTTATTGAACAAGAGGTACAGTGAGATGTGAATTCCACCCACATCTACACCCCCCTTCACCCCACACCCCACAACACATCTTGTGGGTACGGTGCTAAAATATAACTGCAGTGGTGTTTGTAATCAACCGTTAATATAATTGAGACTTAATCTGGGCTATTGTCTGGTGGGTTTTTAATGGGTTATTAGAACAGGTTATCGTAGGATTTAAAAAATATATCTTCAGCCCTGCTGAGGTTAGATGAAGAGTCTGTGGTGATGCCGTTGGAGAGGATTAGTGTGTCTGTCTCGTATTATCCGTGTTTCTTTCATGCGTCTCCCCTGGTGTTTGCGTCTTCCCCCCCCCCCCCCCCTCCACCCCTAGAACACACCCACCACCTTTTTCCAAGAGACGAAATGGAAAAATAGTAGATTTAATATCAAATATATGTTTTAAATACTCTTACAATATCCCCCCACCACCCTACTTAAGTTTCAAATGCCACCCCCCCCCTTCCCCCAAGCACGGGGTAAAATGCGTACCCTACAGTTGAGCCAGAAACAACTTCTATTCTCCTGGGGCGTCGGTCGGGGGTGGAGCAAGAGTCATGGATGCATGAACTATAGGTCAAAGTGGGTTGTGTGTACACCCCCCACCCCCACCCCCGACTCATAAACAGCTATCTATCTAAAATACTCATTACAAACGAGCTTTTCAAAATAATCAAACTTTAAAGTGAAACTCTTAATTAATTAGATATTATTAAAGTGAGATAATTTTATAAATTGATACCGCTAGATTTTTTAATGAACTTCACTGATTATATGTAGATCTGAATTGAGAGTTACAATACCCTCTAACAATCATGTGGCTGTTCGTAAATATGCTTGACTACCGTTCTTATTAAATTATAAGATAACTTTGTTAATTGATACCACTATAATTTTTAAATAAACCTCACTGATTATATGTAGATCTGAATTGAGATTGCTAACTGTTCGTAAACATAGTTCTACCGTTCTTATTAAATTGAGATAATTTTATTAATTGATACCACTATATTTTTAAAAAGAAACCTCACTCCTTACATGTAGGTCTGAATTGAGAGTTACAATACCCTGCTAACTGTTCGTAAATATAGTTCAACTACCGTTCTTATTAAATTAAGGTAACTTTGTTAATTGATACCACTATATTTTTTTTTAAATAAACCTAACTGCTAATATGTAGGTCTGAATTGAGAGTTACATCCCCTGCAAAACAATCATGTGATTGTTCGTGGCTATGGTTGGACTACCTGCTGTGTAAATCCTATTCTCGTGCCTGTCTCGGGTTCAACACGTACCTTACAACATAGGGTTTACTGTTAGTTCGACCTCAGCACACCGAGCGAACGTGTGTGGCCGACGTTATTCCCAGCAGATTCCACTTTACCTCCCCGACTCGAGCTAGGTACCCAACAGAGCTGAGTGGACTCAAGGACCTACACCAATCCGATCCCGCGAACCGAACTTGACACTATCAGAATGGTACTCGAGTGAACTACCACTCGACCACCTCGTGCCATAACAGGAAGGTACTGGTACTTGTAAGTGATGTGTGGTCGGGGGTATACTTCAGTCTTAGAGTGGTATTAAAAGTTATCAAACTTCGATCAGAAATCACGGGTTAGTCCGACAGCCAAACCGCTACGTAAACGAAATTATGTCTATAATCTAAAATAATACCGACGACTGTGCGCCTAAATAATAAAATACGATACAGTACTTTTATATTTTTATTTTCAATACAAAACAACACGAGACGCTGAAATGATTTAGATCAAATAAGAAAACCTTTCTGGGGCTACGCAACGCTCAAGTGAGTTCTAATTGCCTGCTTAAGACGCTCTAACCCCTGACCTTTCCAAATCTCTCGAGCGAAAAAATATCTTTTAGTCCCATGCATCGAAAACCCCCGTCGTTAATTTGGCTGGGTCCAGGGGATCAAACCCCCAGCAACAAGTCCGGGACCGCTAGGTGCGTTAGTCCCCCCCCCCCCCCCCTGGTCGGGACTCGGGACTTGGGACCTACCACACACGATGCGTCTCAAGTAGGCTGAGGGTGGAACAAAGGGCTGGGTAAAGTGGCTGGTGAGTAGGGCGCGCTCGAGGGCAGTACTCGCTCGGAGATCGGTTTAAAGTGCGCCCTCGGTGGATGGAAGAGCGAGCTCCCCTCGGTGGATGGAAGAGCTCGCCCCGAATCAAGTGGAGGACTTCTATAGTCTGACTCCACTTGCGGTCTAGATTCGGGCGGCGCCCCATTGTTCGTTCTTTTTTTTTAAATATATATATATACTGATAGTATAAGGGTGCTTAAGGTGCTTCCCAGGAGGTTGCAAGGCATGTCTAGTGTTTTTTAACTAAGGTCTGTTATGACGTTTCTAACATGCGGAGTTAAACATATAAAAATATGATGGAGTAGAACAAGTAGAAAGTATTGTAAATAAACAAATCAGGGGACATTTCGAGCTAACGTCTTAGGTAGAGAAATATAATAGTTTTATTTGGTCAAGCAATTAAATACTGTGTAGTTTGTGTTCAAATAAAATTAATTTTAAAAAATTATTGTTAATGTTTTTAATCATCACTGTGACGTCATGGCGATATCAACAACAACCCCACTGTGGTAACCATCTGACTTGCACACCGCTACCCTGTCATCTCTCGTGTGATACACCACATATCTGCCAACCCACCAACCTTCCAATCCACCAACCTACCTACCACCCCAACAACATTACACCCCCAGCAACATGACACCCCATCCAACCTGCCATCCCAACCAACCTGCAACCCCATCAACACGACACCCCTCCAAACTGCCTCTCCACTAACTCAGCACCTCACTAACCTGCCACCCCATCAACATTACATCTCACATCAACATGACCCCCACTAATATGACAACCCCAGCAACATGACACCCCATCCAACCTACCACCCCAACCAAACTGCCACCCCACCAACATGACCCCCACCAACATGACACCCCAATCAACATGACACCCACCAACATGACACCCCACTAACATGACACCCCACCAACCTACCACCCCACCCAACATGACACCCCACCAACCTACCACCCCACCAACATGACACCCTACCAACATGACACCCTAACCAACCTGCCACCCCACCAAAATACCACCTCCACCAACATGACACCCCACTAACATGACACCCCACCAACCTACCACCCCACCCAACATGACACCCCACCAACCTACCACCCCACCAACATGACACCCTACCAACATGACACCCTAACCAACCTGCCACCCCACCAAAATACCACCTCCACCAACATGACACCCCTCTAACATGACACCACCAACATGACACCCCACCAACATGACACCCCACCAACATGACACCCCACCAACATGACACCCCACCAACATGACACCCCACTAACATGACACCCCACCAACATGACACCCCACTAATATGACACCCAACTAACATGACACCCCACCAACATGACACCCCAACCAACCTGCCACCCCACCAAAATACCACCTCCACCAACATGACACCCCACTAACATTACACCCCAACCAACCTGCCACCCCACCAAAATACCACCTCCACCAACATGACACCCCAACCAACATGACACCCCACAAACATGACACCCAACCAACCTGCCACACCACCTAAATACCACCCCTCCAACATGACACCCCACTAACATGACACCCCAACCATCCTGCCACCCCAGCAACCCCCCCCCCCCCCCATAGATGCCTGAGCTAACGATACCATCTTGCCTAAAGATCGGAAATGCGTCTCGGGCTGCAGCAATACACACCAGCCGCCATCACTCACCGTTATGGCTGCCATGTATCGAGATAAAATATACCAAAAGTTCTCTCCCCTTTTCTACCTCCCTCTCCAATGGAGCCCGTGAACACTTGAGACTGCAGACATAGAACAGGAGACCCGCCCAGGTGTAACTCATACAGATATATGTAACACATATGGATACATAGCATATGTGCGTGTGTAACATCTTGAATCGTATAACACAAAAACGTGTGCTTTGTTGTGCTTATCCTAATTATGAGATCATTATCATTTTTTTACGTGCTGTAGGCGGAGGTGTAATATCGGCCTAGAATCTGTAGAAGTCAGCACAGTAGGCAGATTTTGGGATACAGATGACATTGCGATAGTATTGGTATCGAACTTCAATCAGTAATGCGGCTCCGGAAGTTTGATGAAAATAAATTCGGGCAGGCAAAGAACTAATCGAAAGATACTTTAACGCTTAAGTATTAAAATAGATGAGCTTAACTTGAAAGATCTGACAGGAGTTTTTTTTAAATGTAATCTTAACTTAAGCTTAATCATAACAACGGAACAAAAGCTTCTAAAACATGCAAAAATAGCCATTATTGGCTGCATGAAAAAAAAATGAGCACGATTTTTTTTTCTTATGCGTAGAACTTGTTTTGATAATAAAAAGAAAGATATCTGAAATAATATTGATTGATATTGAATATCGCAGTCATGAAAATATTTTATCTTGAACAAATTAAGTTGTCTGTAGGCTCAAAAGGTGGACTAAAAAATTATTTAAAAAATGAAAAAACTATTTGCCTGCGAAACTGGATTTCACTTAGTCGCATTGTAAACAAATATTACATGTAGCCTACATTAGTATAAGTGTGTACTGAAGTATATATTTAATGTGGTTCACACGTGCGATGATGTAACATCTACTGCAAAAATTTTAGCGGAAAATAATCTCATTAAAATGTATTCTTCAAACACCGTTTTCTGATTGTCAGGCGTTTGTAAATTGCATTAACAGCAACAATTTGAGGAAAAAAAGAGAAAACTATTTCGGACGACTTGCTAAGGTTGTAAACACATCCTAACATGCATGTGTAGAATTGGCCATGACGTGGGTTAAATATAGCCGAAACGCCACGAAATCCAATGTTGACATTGCTATTTACAATAGGAGCGTCAAAACTTCAATGAAAATAAGACATACCGTTGTTCGCGAGACACGCAAGTGTGGAGTGTGGTGAGAGGGCGTTGCGCGTCTCGCGTTCAATTAGCTCTCATAAGGCACATCGATGGGGAATCGAAGTGGGGGCTTTTTTTCTTCTTCTCTCCCCGACTATTCATTTCATGCGGGTCGAGTTCATCTTGCCTGCCGCTACTCTGGCGAGCACATGTAACGTTGTGGGGGTCTGCCGCCCCCACGTGGGGCTCATTTGTCCCTCAAACTTCGACCTTCTGATATTTTCCCTCGCGCGTTCCCTAATGTCGTCTGGACCGGCACGGTATGGGAAAATCGCTCACTCGCCTCGGACTGTTTAGCGTGGATCGTGCTCAGCTGCGAACCCAAGCCGGGTAATACTCTCCAGTTTGCTCATTCTGTCGGCAGACGTCGCGAGGAAACACGCGGTGGTAGAAGGCAACCGGATGTGACCAGATTGCCAATCGGAGAGCTGATTTCTATAAGCGGAAATGCCACGAAAAAATTTTCAATGATTTGAGGAACGGGTTTTTTTTTTTTATTTCTACCAGCGGTTTCATCAAGCTGTAGGTGGTGGGAGTAGGGGGGTGGGGAGAAAAATGGGTGGGAGGGTGGGAGAAGAAAAAAGGGGAGACAGTAGGGGAGATAGGGTGGGGGGTTTCCGGGAAGATCTGAATGGGTGTGTAAACAGTGATGGTCAATAATTTTCGGACAATTGATTGTTGTTTCTGGAAAAGGGCGACTACTTAGGTAAAGCTAATGGGATTGGGGGATAACTCAGTTTCTGGAGTTGGAAGAGTTATTAGTCGTGTGTAAACAGAAAATTCCTAGCGGTACTTAGTATAGATGGGGGGGGGGGGGGTTAAGTTTGTCTTAGTGTTGGCTCTGTCTCACAACAGATGGAGGGGTCAATCGCGAACCGTAGTCCGGCAGGTTCCGTTAAATTTATCTGTGGTGCTGGTGGGGGTGGTGTAGTTGACACGTCTTGGTGCTCAATGCCTGTGTGTGTGTACCCTAACGCCGTGCTGTGTCTTTAACCTTTAGGGCGTGTATGTGCTCCGTGATGGCAGTTTGTTGTTTTCCCAGTTAATGTTTAATGGGTGTAATACAACAGTGTCTTGGACATCATAACAAGCAAGGAGCTCACGAAAACTAACCGCGGTCAGTGTGTGGTGTCGACGTTGTTCTACCGTATGGTACCATATGGATCGTACACTGAATGGAAAACATTAAAATACAAAAGTGTAATACTATACCTCACTTGGCGGTTCTATATACAACTATCCCTATGTCTAGCTGTTCACCCCCACCATAAAAAGCAAGTGTTACATCACCCCTCCCCTCCCACATCACCCCCCCCCCCCCCCAATAAATAACACGTTAGAGAATAGTGGGCTTAACCAACTTTTCTAAAAGCAATACTTTTGATACAAACAAAAAGAATTTTTTTTTATTTCATAAAAAACGTTTTAATAACAAGCTTTTATGTAATAATGAACAAAAAAAGGAGAAAATGAATGATTATCTTTGAAAAAATAATAATACACTACTGTTTAAAATAACTGTAAATAATAGCGTTTCATTGTGGAGCGAATATAACATTTTAAAAGTTTGTTCACAAGTTTCGGTGTAAGGCGAATATAATATTTTAAAAGATTGTTCAAAAGTCTCGGTGAACGAATCTCTCCTGCTCGCTATGATACCACTGTATGCCGTCTACAGTCATCTCTATAAATATTATTTTATGTTTTCTACCTAAAGGAGGTTGGGGACGGTGTGGTAGGATTATAGAGCGCTTGCCTGCCAACTCGAAAGAATTGAGTTCGGTTCCCGGCCACGAATTTGTAGGATGTCCCTGATTTCAACCAGCTCTGATGGGTCCTGAATCATGGAAAGTAGAGAATGTTGAGTAAAGTACTGAATATACTATACTTCAGATGTCGAGAACACAGAAACAGATAAACCATAATCTGCCCAATGGACCGCTCAAAAAGTGTAACTTTATTCTATAGAAGAGCGTATAAATAAAACAGCCGGCTCAATAAATTGTAAGGATTTGTAGACGAGTGACCGAAATCTATATCTTGTTTACCTCGGCTAATGTAAGCAGGGGAGCATCCTTAACTCTGTGCTGAATTTAGAAAAGACGAACCAATAATATTTTATACTTTAAATACACATAATCCTAATAATAACTCCCTCTCCCGATTAAAAAATCATAGTTTGAAATCTTTATCCATTGTGAGAATGTATGCCGCTATAGGAAAGACACAAGTAATTTATTTATTTAAGAAAGCAAGGAATTATCTCCCATATAGTTATCTACAGTTGAACTAGGGGAAACGATAAGAGATTAAATGAACACAACCAAAAACAAGAAATAATTACGTTTAAAAAATTAAATAAAATAAACATCTTTATTTTATTGAATAATGATATTTTTAAAAAAATATTTCTTAACAAATTAGATATTTCACTTTTCTACTTTCTTTTCAGTAAGACTTAAAATGGATTGTATTTGAATTTGAAAAGCTATAGCAATATTTTAGATTTAATGTTTTCAAATAAGTAATCTCAGTTTTTTATTATAAATTTGCCATCGACGTCGTCGTTGTACAAAAAAATACTGCAAAATAAAATATTACTATTTAGGATCTATAAAAAAATAAAATAAAAATAAATAAAAAACACTATTTAGAATTTAGAATCTATAAAATTAAAATAATTTATTTTAAATTTTTTTGTTTAAAAACTGTTGGAGGACTGCTATAGATATAGATGTTTGAAAATGAAGAATGTTTGATTTCATGTGTTTCATTGTACTTAACATATCATTTAGGTTGCTGAATTTATAATGTTATTTTTCTTTAATCCCAAATTTATTTTAGCACTACGTATGAGCTAAACCCCCTCTACCCACCATGCCGATTAAAAAAAATTCCCTTCATCACCATTTAATTACACATTAGCATTTTCAGGTTTAAAAATAAAACTGTAATTAGACGTTTTGTATAAGATCTTTGTATCAGTAAACAATCTATATATAAATGAAAGTACATGTCAGAAAGAAGTATTACTATTGTAAATCTGTATCGGTCCTCACAAGCGGATGATGAAAACTGTAATACTGAAGTGTACACATAGCAAGATAAACTGTCGCTGTAATGCATGGGGCAATTATTTTTTAAAAAGACCATTATTAATAAAAAAAATTTAAAGTACGTGTCAGAAAAAAAGATGTATAATTAATGTAAATCTCTGTCCGCACAAGCTGATGATAAAAATTAACGTTAAGCGAACAAGAAAAATTACTTCTCATGCAAAAGAAAAAAAGGAGAAATGTCAGTAAAATAAACCTTACTTCACTTACTTCAGCAAGCTGGGGACCTGGTAGATTTATCTATAAAGTAATACAGTTATTAGAGTTGTATAAGTAATTAACATATCTGCATATGTCAGGTTAAATATATATATATATATATATATATATATGCATAAAACAACTTTCATGATAGTGACACCTACACTTTTGTTTACTGTTCTGACATTAAGACGCTCTTTTGAAACTTATAAAATAAGACTTAGTGCACATACTGAATTTTGTTTTAATCGTTCCATTTTTGGTATACTTATTGATTATTATATTTTTTAAACTATGAATTGAATTGAAAACCTGGAATGCCCTTATGTTTTTACAAAAAAAAAACTTAAAACAAAATGGGTTTTCTAAAAAGTAAATGAAGTACTTTGTGACATTTTAAAATTATATATAAGTAATTGTATATTTTCAATTACTACTAATTTCTTGCTAGCATCAACTCATTAATGAAAATAAATCTATAAATAGTGCTGGCCCAATAGGAAAATAAAGAACAAATAAAAAATTTGTATTCGTCATGGTTAAATATTTTAAATTATATACTTTGTAAAATATTAACGGTGTGGAAAAAAGAATAAAATATATTATTAATAGTCTAAATAACTTTTAAATAATTTAGTAGGCCTATACGTGGTGTTAAATAATACCACAATATTAGCATTTCACAATTGTTTAAGCTTAAGTTTAATAATTGTATAGTTTTATTTACTATCGAATCTTTTGATGTTTTTTAAAATGTGTAACTAAATATTTCACGTTTTGGCCCTAGAACAATGACAGGGGACCTTTTATGAATGAGCTCAGGTTATATAGTGGTCGGTCATTATGTTTAACTCGAAACGGGCTAAATTTGAAACTGCCTTGCCGTAATGATCTTAAAAGATTGGCAAAAGGGGGGTTCTAATCTCGACCCCCCCCCCCCCAAATCCCTTACCTTTTCCTGATCATCCATATTAAGACTAACTCTGATGGGTACCTAATTCACTTTAGGGAAAGTAAAGGCGGCTGGGCATAGTGCATATCTCTTCATATGCCGAGGTCACAGAAACAAGTGAAATCTACTTCACTTGCCCCATAGACCGTTAACAATCAGTTATAAGAAATTTTTAAAATAGAAAGTTTGAAAAAACGTCATTGCTTAATCTGTGTATATATTTAAAAAATGGAATTACTAAAACAGCTGTTAAAAATAATAAAATATTAGCCCCAGAACAAAATATTAAAACGCGTCTCGCTATCGTAGTTATTACAATGTTTAAAGCGGAAGTTCATTGGAAGGAAGCACTACTGTAGAATCTAACGACGTAACATCAAATGACATGAAGAAGAGAAATAAAAACTTGAATCGGCACATGACACTTTCACAACATCATACAAATTTACGATTGATTTTATAAAACCCAATATCTTCTAACACCTAATTTATTTTAATTTTTGCTTATTTTTTTTTCTCCTCATTAGCACTACGACTTCAAGGTCAGCAATACCCTGGACACGCACCATGTGACCGGAAACCGTCCTATTTTTATGGCTCCGCCCCCGGGATGACGACGGCATCGATGCAAGCGTCAGCCTACTACGACAAATGCTAGGTACTCATTAGGACACAGTCGCAGCTCAGTTATCCAACAGAAGGATTATTAACTGGACACCATCGGTACACTAAAAGACTATGATATATAAATAAATCTAAAACAGGTTGAAAGAGAAACGTCATGTTGCTTACCAATGCGCACGGAAACAAGTTTAACATTGTGTTTTGTGTGTGTTTTAAACTTCAATTTCAGCAAAGAATGTTAACTTTTTTTTAGGACTAGTTAGTCATAACATTTTATTTTTATTTTAAATGCTTTATGGATAGTCTACTTTATACAAATAAAAGTGTTGAATGGAATTAGTTTATAATGGCAACTTTTGATTTTGTAACCTGAGCTTAATTTCTATTTTAGAATTACCATTTGAATTGTCTAGATAAACTAGGTTTCTTCACGTCAATGTTTTGTGAGGGTTAGTTTTGAAAACTCGCAATTTAAATTATGTTTAGCAAAATTAGCTTAATAAATAAGAAATTTCATAATGTAAGAAAGATATGTGTATTGATTTTTAAAAATATTTGCCTTCTGACTTAAGGTTAAAGATTACATTAATTTCAGCATAAGTCCCTTATATGTGGGTACTGGTGCTTAGCAAAGACAATTTGTAGGTTGTTGTATATGGACACATTCTTTGATAGTGAAATAACCTACTTAGTTTTGTACAGAAGAGGCAATTTGATTTGTTGTTTTTATACACTAGATTCTTGGCAATGCAATTAATATACGGCTGATTACGTAAATATGTGGACAAACTGCAACCTTTTATTTAAAATGTGCCTTCTATATTGGATTTTTTTTACATTTGCCTTAGATTATGTACATAAGTTATTATCGAATCGAGGCTTTAAAATCTTAGAAAATTTCATATTTTATGTGCCTTATTGTTCCATAAAGTTTTCTGTTCTATTAAAGTCTGCTTTAATCAAAGGTCATGACGCATGCGAAGTGTACATATATGCGTTACTTTTATGGTGCTAATTGTACATATATTTTACTTATGGCTACAGCGTTCACTATACATATAAATTTGTATTCACTTTGTGTGTATATAAGTACAGTAATATCTTTGTAAATGTTATTAAATGTTGCGTTACTTTATAGTTAGTTACCGCATTGTTTTGTATATATATATTTTTTAAAGATTTGAAACTGTTCTGTTTTAGTATTTTTTCAGAAGTTAAAATTAGATTTACATTAAAGGAAATTAATGAAAAATAGCATTAAGAAATATTTTTAATCGGTATGCTTTCTGATTTTTTGTTAGAAAATTCGTCTAAAAGAGATGGATTCGCATTAAGTTCTTCGTCATAATAAAATTTGTAAACCTAATTTTTTAAAATTTTATTTTAAAATATGCCATATATTTTACATTTCCAAAAACAAGGAAACTGGCCTTCTTCATAAAAAAGCTTTCAAAATGATTTTTTTTTTATTGGTGTAACCTTTAGTCCAATAAACACGTTTTTATTGTGTTACGTTAGTAAAGTTGTTTTTTTTTTTTTTTTTTTTTTTAACATCGTTTTTTCTGCTGCAGAAATAAATGCTATTGTGTGTATCGCTTTAGTTTATAAATATTAGAAAAATTTAAAAAAATTAAAATTGTGCTAAATTCTAGACGTCCCTTGCTGTATAACTGCAATCTCAATTAATACACCAATGTGCATCTGCAAATAGATATATAAGTAGGTATATATAAGAATCACAATAAGGAAATATTTATAGACTGTATAGAAGACAACTGGAATATGTCAATTTTTGTGTGAAATCAATGTACATTTATACTTATATTGGCAATCATTTAAGCTACCAGAGCATTTAAGCACAAAGTCACAAATTAAATACTTTTTAACGTTTTAACGTTAACAAATTTGCACTTTAAATTATGGGAAAGATATTTATGAAATCATTTTCTTCGAGAATATGTTTTTTGGCACATACTGTCGTTTGTCCACTATAAAATCGATATAAAAGCGCGTTTTACAGGTATGCAGGTTTGAGGGTTTGAATTTTTCTATCAGTGAGTTTGGTGGGGGGGGGGGGGTGTCTCAAGAAATGTCGCGGAAATTAAATTTAGTATTTCTAATCCAAAGCATTTCAGTGTTTGATAAATTAATTTTTAATTAACGGTTATCTTAAAGGTGGGGCGTCAATTGTAAATGGGTATCTGCTGTGTTTTGTGATGACCGAATATGAGAGGTCTACTTTTTATGTTAAGTAGATTAGTTTTACTACTTGGGTATAGCTTTAAACCAGGTTTTAAATGTCAGTTACATAGTTTTCCGCTCGCTTGTTGAGGTTTGTATGTCTGTAGGTTTATATGTTACGGATATCTGTAGGTTTATCTGTACGCCGGTCTGTAGGTTTATCTGTACGCCTATCTGTAGGTTTATCTGTACGGATATCTGTAGGTTTATCTGTACGCCGGTCTGTAGGTTTATCTGTACGCCTGTCTATCCATCTGGTCAAGCATTCTGGTCGATGTCATTTTATACGTTTGTGCCTTAAAATTTATATATTTTGACAATAAATATTTTAAACAATCAATAATTTTGTATTAATTTTTTTTTCTGTTATAGCATTCGTTCCATGTTCATGTTTTCCCTAGCGGGGGGGGGGGGGGGTTTAGACATGCTTTGAAAAGAGGAGAGGTGTGGGTCATTTTTTCCTCCTATGAGATGCCTGTTTGATGCACTAATCCCAAACAATTTGCTGCCAGCAGTATGAAAAATAATTGTTTAGAGAAGCTTCTTTGTAAAGTATTTAGGCTGAATTTCATTTCAGTGCTGAGTCTTCAGGCACTGTAGATAGCGTCAAAATCAATGATAGAAATTTTCACTGTCCCAATTTTATATTCTCAGCAAAAAATTTTTGCCTAATTCCATACTAACTGTCCGTTAAAGGTTTTACAGATTGCCGACTGCTGCCTTACATTTAAGGTGCAAGTAACGTACATATAGAATAAGTTAACAAATTCACATTCGTAATTTTGTCACGTGCACATATTCAGGTATATATATATATATATATATATATATATATATATATATATATATATATATATATATATAATATATATATATATATATATATAATTTTAAATGTGAATACACACGTGTAAAACGGATTTAATATATAAACATTTAGCCACAGGTCCTCTATACAAATGTAAATGCATGTCTATAAAATCTTGGAGTCTGGTCCCGTGAAATCTCGTGAGAAATGCATGTCTATACCATCTTGGAGTCTGGTCCCGTGAAATCTCGTGAGAAGCTGACCCATGATGGGAGCCAGGTGACAATCTGACACGGTCGGGCCGGCCAGGGCTGCGTCTATTGTGACAGGCCGTTCACCCACGAAGCTAGGGCCGATGACGCACCGTCGCAATAACAAGACGGACGCGGCCGGTAAACAAACCTCACGGTACGGACCCGGGCTGGACCGTGGGGTGGGTTGCTGATGGCAACCATGACCGGAAGTGTCTGAGGGCTGCCCCTGAGTGTTGTGGTCAGCGTGGTCAGTTTATCTAAACTTAAGCCCGGGTTGTTTACTATTTAACGGGAGCGCTAGACACGGGTCAGTTTGTTCTTCTATTAAGTAAAACAATTTTAAAAAAAAATTTCAACAAATAATTGTCATCATGAACATTCAAATGGAAAATCTAAAATAGGTCTACAAATAACATCGTACTTTTTCTTTGTATACCGCGACTCCTTCTCTCCCCCAAAACCCTCAAAGATTCACGCCAACTATATTTTACCTTGCATTTTTCAAAAATTGTAACAGTTATCTTCTCTTGTTCCCTTCAAAGTCAGTTGTGGATTTAATTCGGTGAGGAATTTCAGCCAGGTGAAGATTCTGGGAGTGGTCAAATATTCTTTTCCCTTTTCCTTTCATGGCTACAACTTTATAGTTACAGGGTGATATTCGCTGTGTCTTACCTGAACTTAAAAATAATAATAAAAAACATATCGCCGTTCGGTTTCCCGTTTCGCGTATGAATACCCCCCCTCATTTCTGGGAGGGTCTAGTACGCATGCGTGCTTGCCAAGCAATCCCTGAGGTGAGCAGAAATCAAACAACGATTCCCCCACCCCCCGCCTCCCGCGTGTACTCACACCCCAACCCCCAAGCACGTGCGCGTGCAAATGGGCAGTTAATCACGGACATGCTCAATTTCTAATGCCGCCCCCCGCGCCCCACGGACCTGTCAAAAAGGGGGCATCACTCGACGCGGACCCGTTGACACAACAGTTATTGTGCGCAAAGAAAACATCGAGACTGGCCTCCCCTTGTTTGGGTACCCGCGACCTGCCAAAGCTGGAGACTCTCTCGGGGGTTGAACAGGAAAGGGCTTTCCCCGTGTTAAAAGCCCCTTGAGACTTAACCCCCCGCCCCTTCATATTTTTCTACTCACTTTCTACCTCCCCTTTCAGTCGTTGATCACTCAAAGGGAGGTTAATTCTTGACCGGGAAGCGACACAACGGGTCAGCTCAATTAGAATGATTGCGTTCATTAGCGTTGTTATTAAAGCAATTAGGAAAGGGGGGTAACTTCCGTGGATCGTTGGTCACTTGTTTATACAAGAACTGTAACTAAAAGGGGAGGTAACCGACACCACATTGATTTTAAATGCCGCAACGTTTTTCTCCCCCTTTCAACCTGGATGAAATCGACGAATGTAATTTCTTCCACCTTCCATCGAAATCTTTTCCATACCTTCCACAACCTAATCTTTTCCAACCCCCCTTCTAAAGTTGTAACCCCCACCTCCCTCTCACCTAAAGTAAGTTGTAACCCCTTCTTCCCTCCCTCTCACCTAAAGTTGTAACCCCCCCCCCTCCTCCCCAACTTACTTTTGCTGCTAGCACATTTAGAAAAGCTAAAATAATATTTTGAAACACGCCGCGAAATTCGCTCTCGCGTTTTTTTTTTCTTCTCCTGCTGCCACGGGCTGACATTTTCTTTGGGCTAATTATCCGGGCACTCTGGCGTGCTACACCCCCACGACACGCCCGACCCTGCCGCTAGGGGAGCGCGATCCCTGCCCAGAAGGCGTTTCCTCCTGCACAGTAGGGGGTGGGGGTGCTTTTGGGATAACCATACCCAAACCGTTGGGTTTTATATTGTGTTACGGTTAGGGTAAAGGTTATTTTGCGATTTGTTTTTTCCTTCAATGCATGTTTAGGGTTAAGATGGACGTTTATTGCTTGTCTAAAGAAGAGGTGCAGTTATTCTCCATGTCTCGGCCCCATAGAGTAAAACAGGTTTTACTATGTAAAGTTACTTTTAACCCCCAATTAATAGGGTTTTTTTTCTTCTTCTTCGTCGTCGTTCTTAATGGAAATATTGGACGTGCTAGTCTCCAAACACACATAAGTATTACGTGTCAACATGTTTAGTGCAATGTAGACCGTTGACTCTTGGTCAGTTTTTCTTTCAAACTTTTTTCTCCTGGGGAGTGGGGGGGGGGGGGGGGCAGGAAACTTTTAGGGGGTGGGCGGACTAAATTTTCAGGGGGGTGGGGGGGGGGGTGGACACTGGTATAAATATTTTTTTTCTATATGAATTCTATTTCGTTCGGGGGGGGGGGGTGGGGGGGTGGTAGACGTACTTTCAAGAATGGTGCACCCGTAGTAATTCATGCTAGAAACACTGCTCCTAATTGAGTTTTGATTTTAGGTTTTTAATGTAAAAATAAAAGTTATTTTATTAAATTTTCAAAGATTAAGATTGGGTTTAACGTTGTGAAACACTAAAATAAGTTTCTCTCAGCGGAGAGAGATGGGGCCTCAAAGCAAATATTTAAATTGTTGATTTAGTCGCAATCATATGACACCGTCAACATTTATGGCTGGGCTACTGTAATTGTTACTGTAAAGGCTGTTTTGTTATGTTTGCGTTAAAATGTGTGGCTTGATGTAATTAATAATGATTGTGTTAAATTTGACCCAAAGTAGTTTGGATTAGTTTTAAAGGGAAATTTTACGTTCCTTTTGGAAATAAACAAACAGTTAAACAAGGGATGAACAAGGGGGTTTTGGTTAGGGTAGGCCCTATAACGTCTCGCTGGTTCGCAATAACGCTCGTCCATGCAAACAAACAAATTTTAATTTAGAAAAATATTTTTTTAAATTAAATTGTCCATTTGATGCAAGGTTTCTAGCAATGAAGGTTTCAATTTTAAAATATTTCCCTTTAAATATTAAACAACCCTTATTCAACATGTAATTAGCATAACGTCCATTCACCCGTGTACTACGTACTGGTTTTAAGCCATCTCAACAAGATGGCTGACGAGGAAATGACGTGTGTAGACGTCTAAAGTAGAGAGATTTTTTATGCTACAGTGATTAGGTGATTCAAGTGATTGTATTCGGTACAATGATAGACCGTCGACACATGTGGGATTATACACACCTGGTTGGGGCTTATGTGACAGTGTGTGACGAGGGCAGAGGTTTGTAACGTGTGACGACTTAGTTAAACTTTTACAAAAGTGATGCTAGATAGTAAATTTTAGCCGGGGTTTTTTTTTTCGATTAAATTTTTTTTAAGATGTTGACAGCACAGTAAATATTTGAGAAAAAAATAGCTGTTAAAAAAAATGCAATTTAGAGGGAGTGGTATTGGTAGGATGAGGTATAACGTCATTATGGTGGAGGAGGAGCCTGGCTTTTTGTGACGATGTGTGACTATACGGGGGAAGCAAAAATATTTTTTTTAAACCATGACGTCGTTAAAAGGATAAACTCTAAAATCTATCGTTTACGAATTGCCCGCCCGACCAATCTTTTGACAACTCACCAATTCTAACCCCCCCCCCCCCCACACACACACACACAACCCTATCTCCAACATATCCTAACTTTAAAATGACACCTGCCATTTATCTCACTTATGTACATACGATTGATATAAAATTAACATGTACGATCCAAAAAAAAAATCTGGCAACCCCACCAGGTTCAGGAAAGTGAATATGTCACAAGTAAAGTAGTAAGCTGCCAGTAGCATGGCGCACAAAGGAGATATACATTCTTCTTAAGCATCCCCCCGGTTGGGCGTATTAAACGCGAGTTAAAACTTGAAAGCGCAGATAAGGGCAGATAACTAACGAGATTATAAAAAGGGGGAGAGAAAAAAAAATATTCTGTAGGAGTTGTGTTACCAGACCACCTGGTACGCCTCAGCCAATGAAAAAACGAGCAGTGATGCCGTTTTCTCCACATCACCCTCCCAGAATGCCACATCCGCTTTATGATGCTGGGGTTGTTAGACATCACTGAAATCATGGGAAGTGGGATGTGGGGGTATATTTTATTGGTGCTATTTCTATTACGTTAGTGTGTTATAAACTTAAACGACATTAACGCGGCATCAATAGCTAGCAGTATGAAGGTCTTGATAATACAAGTAGCGTCAGTTAAAGCGAGATTAGGTGTAAGGATTAGGTCAAGATTATAGATGTATCTACTGGCCCGTGGGTAGTGTTATACATTGTGGCACTCATCCGTTGTGGGGTAGTTTCAATCAATCGCTTTCGTAGTGATAGCCCAACGCTTTCGTGAATTATACTTTTAACTTAAGTGGTTTCGGTTAGGGTTGGGTTTAAATGGGCTGAGAAGCAAGCCCATGCGATAATTAGGGTTGCATTTTATAGGGTGGTAGTTAAGGTTAATTAAGGCTTAGCCATAAGATTAGATTCGTTGTCAGGTCAGAATTAGGATTAGGATCAGAAAGTGTGTGAAGTAAAATAGAATGGGACCCTAGGCCAGGTAGGGTTAGTGTTAGGATTAGTTAGTGGGCGGATAAGTATAGAATTAGTGTTATGATTAGATAGCGTTTGGCTAAGATCACATAGAGGTTTCATTAAACTAGAGATAGCTACTGTCATACTTAGAGACTCAGGACGATGTTTTGGTTCGGTACTGCTCTTCCAGAAGCCTATACACTCCCACTCAAGGAAAAACTTAATGGGGTACCGCAAATCTGGAGACCACAGTCCAGTTCATCCACGAAGGTTGACTTTTTGTTTAAATCCTCCAACATAAAACTCGATAAAGAACGCAGAAGAAGATAAAAAAGTAATTTTTAAAAAATTGTTTTCGGGGGAGGGAGTGGTCACGTGCTGTACCCCTACTACCTACGTCATTGGGATGAACAATT
>NW_026732839.1:0-2500 GCF_028476545.2 Physella acuta
ATGTATATGTATATGTATATGTATATGTATATGTATATGTATATGTATATGTATATGTATATGTATATGTATATGTATATGTATATGTATATGTATATGTATATGTATATGTATATGTATATGTATATGTATATGTATATGTATATGTATATGTATATGTATATGTATATGTATATGTATATGTATATGTATATGTATATGTATATGTATATGTATATGTATATGTATATGTATATGTATATGTATATGTATATGTATATGTATATGTATATGTATATGTATATGTATATGTATATGTATATGTATATGTATATGTATATGTATATGTATATGTATATGTATATGTATATGTATATGTATATGTATATGTATATGTATATGTATATGTATATGTATATGTATATGTATATGTATATGTATATGTATATGTATATGTATATGTATATGTATATGTATATGTATATGTATATGTATATGTATATGTATATGTATATGTATATGTATATGTATATGTATATGTATATGTATATGTATATGTATATGTATATGTATATGTATATGTATATGTATATGTATATGTATATGTATATGTATATGTATATGTATATGTATATGTATATGTATATGTATATGTATATGTATATGTATATGTATATGTATATGTATATGTATATGTATATGTATATGTATATGTATATGTATATGTATATGTATATGTATATGTATATGTATATGTATATGTATATGTATATGTATATGTATATGTATATGTATATGTATATGTATATGTATATGTATATGTATATGTATATGTATATGTATATGTATATGTATATGTATATGTATATGTATATGTATATGTATATGTATATGTATATGTATATGTATAATATGTATATGTATATGTATATGTATATGTATATGTATATGTATATGTATATGTATATGTATATGTATATGTATATGTATATGTATATGTATATGTATATGTATATGTATATGTATATGTATATGTATATGTATATGTATATGTATATGTATATGTATATGTATATGTATATGTATATGTATATGTATATGTATATGTATATGTATATGTATATGTATATGTATATGTATATGTATATGTATATGTATATGTATATGTATATGTATATGTATATGTATATGTATATGTATATGTATATGTATATGTATATGTATATGTATATGTATATGTATATGCATATGTATATGTATATGTATATGTATATGTATATGTATATGTATATGTATATGTATATGTATATGTATATGTATATGTATATGTATATGTATATGTATATGTATATGTATATGTATATGTATATGTATATGTATATGTATATGTATATGTATATGTATATGTATATGTATATGTATATGTATATGTATATGTATATGTATATGTATATGTATATGTATATGTATATGTATATGTATATGTATATGTATATGTATATGTATATGTATATGTATATGTATATGTATATGTATATGTATATGTATATGTATATGTATATGTATATGTATATGTATATGTATATGTATATGTATATGTATATGTATATGTATATGTATACGTATATGTATATGTATATGTATATGTATACGTATACGTATATGTATAAGTATACGTATACGTATACGTATACGTATACAGTTACATTGTAAGCGTCATCTTAACGGTCCATCAACCACAGTTATGCTACGCACTCAGATGCAGGATCAGAAGCTTTTTATTATACTGGTCCTTTGTTTTAAATCCACAGCAAATATTGATCTACCACTATTGTGTCCACTTACACGAAAGAGAGAAACAGCAACAGCTTTATTGTGCTGCAGAGTATTTGAATAAGTGAATGGGGGAATCTAAAACTTTTCCTACGTTGAATCACCATCGCAAAGACTCTTCACGTGCAAATACTACAAGTTAAACTTATTTCCACATCTAGATGTATAGTGTTAAACTACGCCTAACGCTACACAAACTCTCCTTTACGATAGCCTTTACTCTATCACATAAAGTCTTTTTTAATGTAGTCGTTAACTGTCTCCTACTAAGTTACTGTATAGCTTCTACTGACTATCCTTAATCGAAAAATTTATTTGCTTACTTCAGTCAAGTAAATCCGACAACCCAATTATTTTAATTTATTTCACTCTAAATGTGTGTGGTCAGGCTGAACAGTGGTTTTTGACTGCCTAAATTAGTGTTAGTAATACTACACTGCGCCATAACAATTAGAACGATATAATTTTTTAGAGAATCTTGACTGACTGTACATGCCCTTTTACAGCAGTTTCCATTGGTATAGCATTGTTTTGTGAAATAAATTACTGTAAGTCTTTACATAAGAAACCGGATTGTATCTCGGTGAATGGCGAAGATTAAATGGTCCATTGGCAACAAACATAATGTAATGGGTGGTCGAAGGAAATACGATATAAAGATTTTGGAATCAGGGATTGGACGAAAAAA
>NW_026732839.1:5000-42500 GCF_028476545.2 Physella acuta
TTCTTAAAGTTTACCAAGCCACAGCGTGTACAACTAGTATTTACTTGTATGTTGCAAGCCATAGCAAGTTGTCCATGTTCTTTTTATACCAATTACGGTATGTCGCGAATTCGCGAAATCATACACTATTGGACCAATTTTTTAAAAGTGTAGTCCGTATCCTTTTACTATTTTTACGGAAATATTTTTCTGTACATATCCATGCATTCAATAGAATATCACAAACTTAACAAGTGAGCATGCAAGGAGATGTAGACTCGCTTGTAAAATTAATGAAAACTACAGTTTTAGTTGTTCGGGCACAGAGTTATATTTCACTACTATATCTGCTCACTTTATAATTCTTAAGTAAGGCGAATGTACCTATGCGCATATGCTAAGCGCCAAATTGGTATGTCACGTGTCACGTGTTAGTAAAAGTCAGTGTAAAAAGGCTAACTAGTGTTTCAAACCAATAAGTTCAACCTGCGTTACCGTGCTTAATGTCCTTATAAAATAACAAGCGCAGACGTGAACGTGAACGTGAACGTGAACGTGAACGTGAACGCGAACGCGAACGTGAACGCGAACGTGAACGTAAACGTAAACAAAAACGCTATCTCGAACTCAAACGAAAATTCAAATTCAAACAAACATTGTTTTCGACATTTGGCATTGTGAAATATCACATACAATTAATGCAAGCCATTGCTTTTCCCCTATTTAAAACTATTTTCAAAACAGCAATGGGACAATAGACAAGCCATCTTTGCAATAAGTTGAATACGTTTTCCTGGAACATTAATATCAAGCGAGAACTGATTTATTTCTCCAGGTAAGACACCTTAGTTAATTAAAAAAAATAAAGCTGAGTGATCTCCCTGAATTATCATTTTCTCTAAATCTTTATTTTTAATCAACTTTTTTACCAAATTATGATATCAATATCTTTGGAAATATGTTTAGAACTTAAATCGTAAACGAATAGTTCTAGCTGAACAAAAGAAAAACCGAAAACCCTAAATTTAAACAACACAGGAATTTTAACCAAAAAAAAATGAAACATTACCCATACACTGCATACTAACTTGATGTAAAATTAAACTAAAAACGGAAATGTATTCGGTGACGGCAATTTAATTGTAATGAAAAAGGCAATTTAAAGTTGTTAAAGAATATCAATCCTTAACAATACTTAATAAAAAAATTATCCCGAAATTGAACTAAGAAAGGAAATTAACCAGAACCGGAAATTTAACCAAAAAAAAGAACTTTAACGGAAAACGGAACTGCATCCTGACCTATAATTTCGATAACTCTGGAAATTAAACCGGAAACGAAATTTTTAAGGAAACTAAACCTTATCGAGAGATGGAAATTTGACTGGACAATGGACATAAGTAGAATTGTCTATTTAAAAAAAAATCAGCTTTGAAATTAATTATTATAGCTTTAATTAAAAAAAAAAATTAGGTTGCAATAATATTATACGTTGCTATTGGATACGCTCAATATATGCTTCGATTTTAGAATAGGAATATAAAAAAACTATTTCATTAATATAATTTATATTTTAATATATGATTTTATTTAATTATTTTATAATATATTAGTTCATTTAATAGTAGTATTGTGTTAATTAACCATATAGGCCCTACTGCATACCATTGCAGTTTTGCAACAATACTTTACAAGTAATCTATTACTGTCTAATTTAATCTTACTTATTTTCTTCGTTGTATTTATACGGTTTCATGATTTGCTGTTCAGAGCTTAAGCTTCCCTTTCCTTTAGCCAGCCACCATGCAGTCCATCCAGTTGTTTCTCGCTATTTTAGCTGTGGCCTATGCCGGTGTGTCCGCGCCTCTGACCACAGCCAACATTGACGCGTTTCTAAAATCTCACAACGATGTGAGGGCGGCTGTCAAGATTCCAGCCCTAGTAAGTTGAACGTTTCTTGAATTACTTAGTAAGTTGACCGTTTTTTGATATGTTAGTAGGTTGACAGTTTCTTGATATACTTAGTAAGTTGATCTCTGATGATATATTTATTAATTTGACCTTTTCTTGATATATTTAGTTAGATAAACGTTTCTTGAAATACTTAGTAAATTGACCGTTTCTTGATATACTAAGTTAGATGGCCTTTGATGATATATTTAGTAAGTTGACCGTTTCTTGATATATTTAGTAAAATTACAGTGCGTTGAAATATTTAGTATGTTAACCGTTTGCTAATATATTTAGGACGTTGATTGTTTGTTGATATATTTAGTAAATTCACCGTTTGTTGATATATTAAGTAAGTTGACCGTTTCTGGATAGATTTAGTAAGTTGACCGTTTCTTGATAGATTTAGTAACTTGACCGTTTCCTGATAGATTTAGTACGTTCATCGTTTGTTGATATATTTATAAAAATTTGATCGTTTCTTGATACCTTTTAAGTTGACTGCAAACATTCCCAGTTAGTTGACAACCAAAAAGAAGAGAGCTATATTGCCAATCATTGTTGACGTGTTAAGAAATCACATCAAAAACAATGCTAGTTTATTGTTAACTTTATTGATGGGTTAACACTAAATCTAACATCCAGTTATGCTCGAGTGGTTTCTCTCAGTGTTAATACACATACACATACACATACACATACACATACACATACACATACACATACACATACACATACACATACACATACACATACACATACACATACACATACACATACACATACACATACACATACACATACACATACACATACACATACACATACACATACACATACACATACACATACACATACACATACACATACACATACACATACACATACACATACACATACACATACACATACACATACACATACACATACACATACACATACACATACACATACACATACACATATACATACACATACACGTAAACTAAGGACAGCAATCCATGTAGTAGATAAAAATCAGAAAACAAACAAGAGTGAAGCCCCTTGGGTGCTAAGGACAGCAATCCATGTAATAGATAAAATCAGAAATCAAACAAGAGTGAAGCCTATTGAGTGCTAAGGACAGCATTCCATGTTGTAGATAAAAAGATATCGAACAAGAGTAAAGCCCCTTGTGTGCTAACGACAGCAATCCATGTTGTAGATCAAAAGATATCGAACAAGAGTGAAGCCCCTAGGGCTATGCATTTACCAACTGTGGTTTCCTTTTGGGATCTTCTACGTATTGCTTAGCATAACCTGATTAACACAGAGAGAGAGAGAGAGAGAGAGAGAGAGAGAGAGAGAGGGAGAGAGAGAGGGAGAGAGAGAGGGAGAGAGAGGCAACCTCTGATCTCTTCATTCAATGCCCGGTATTTGACCATAGGACATCAAAAGGCCGACACGGACAAAAGGCCGACATGGACAAATGCCGACAAGACAAAAGGCCGACAAGACAAAAGGCCGACAAGACAAAAGGCCGACAAGTTTTATAAAACAGCAAACTACAATTACAGACATGTTTAATATCTAAAACATGTAATTATATACGACTGTTAAAGTTTCTCATAAATATTCTTAGGTACATACAATAGGATAAAATTATTCACACGATGTAACCAATTATTTGTTGACGATATCTTGGTCCATATATAGGGAGATCACAGGGGCAAGTTTACACACACACACACACAAAATAACTTACCAATTTTGGCACACTTGTATCAAAATCACAACATAATTAATTAATCCAACGAATATAGTATACACTTTTCACTCAATTCGCAATGGACGAAACTAAAATATAATTCAAAGTTTGTCGGTATTTAACATGTAGACCAGTCAAGGCACGTGTTCGTGATTCTTTGATTTCTTTGCGTAATATGGTGGTAACGCCACCTATCTCCAGTCGCATAGACCCAATTGTCCACCTTATAAGGATTGCAACTAACATTGTCTCTTCCACCTTGTTGCATGTGGGCGATAATGCCGGCAGCTTTTGACATTGTTCTTTGATGATTATCTCACCCCTTTGACATAGAAGGAGCTATGAAAGACAGCAGTGACAGCATTTCGCAATATTTAGGTGTTGATCCTTTGTGTTTAAGACACTCCCGTAATCTCCAGTCGCTTGACCCGATGGTTCACCTTATAAGAATAGCAACTAGTACCGTCTCTTCTCTTGAACTTTTCACCTTATTTCATGCCTTATTTCGATGGTTGTCAAGATAGAAGCTATGCAGTAACACATATTTTGCGATATTATTATTTTTTATGCTTGTCGGCCTTATGGTTTGTCGGCCTTATGGACTGTTGGCTTTTTGGCTGTCGGCCTTATGTCCTGTCGGCCTTTTGGCTGTCGGCTTTATGTCCTGTTGGCCTTATGTCCTGTCGGCCTTTTGGCTGTCGGCCATGAATATATCTATATAATAGTTTCGCTGTCTGTGTATCTGACAAGAACGCTATAGAGAAAACACATGCAAATTAAAAACATACATAGTAAAACGGAAGCGAAATATGACGTCACATTTAGCATAGAGTAGAAAATATTATCAAGCCGGTGAGTGCTCACAGTAATATGACGTCATTGATTCTCGAGCCCCACCCCCGCGTAAGAACGTCTGAGCTCCCCCCCCCCCTCCCCAACTCAAAAGAAATTTCTTCATCGATTCTCTATAATAAAATTACCGTCTAATTAATGTGTCTAATCTAAAAAGTTATTTGCTTGCAGTTTCTTTCATGCAATTCTTCGGGTAGTGGCTAAGCGCGACAACAGTGTTTCTTTCAGACCTTTTCCTCACCGGAGGGGGGAATTTTTCTAATCTAAAAAGTGTTTAGCGTGCACAGTTTTTTTCATGCATCTCTTCCGGTTGGGGCGAAGCCCCGCCCAGGTTCTTCCTTTAGTTTGTATGATCTACAAATGCGACCAATGTTTCTTTCAGACTTTTTCCTCCCCGGAGAGGGGTGGGGGTACTTGAAATTTTCGGGGGTGGGGTTAGAATTTTCGGGGAGGGGGCGGACACTGAAAAAAGTATATAATTATTTTTCGTTGTATCTTTCCTAAACGGGCCATTTTTCTCGTATATATATATATATATATATATATATATATATATATATATATATATATATATATATATATATCGATGGTCTCGGTCGCAAACCGTCTAACTCAAAAAAATTCGATTTTCTTTTTTTTACATAAATCAAAAGCCAATATGATTCCCCATAATGCGTGAAAATATTAGAGAAATCTGTAGAATGATTATTGAGATATAATCATTTGAACAAACCGCCTATTATTTCTAGCGCTAAAAATCTCGGCGCAAAACGAATAACGCTATATTTGTCAGTATACTTTTGATCGGGAACCCAGTCGCATGCCGTAATCACACAATTTTACAGCACAGCAGTCACAGTACTTATAGGTAAGGATATTTGATTAATTATGTTCAACTATTCTATTACATTTTATCATTTTAAAGAATAATAAACAAATAGTATTTGTTTAATATAGCCTATTTCCAGATTATCAATAACCAAACTGATTTGTTTACAATTTTTTAGGCTAATACAATACTTTGAAACTAGATCTTCATTCTAGAATCTAAATATAAATCAAAACAATATTATTCGAATTATATTTCCACAAGAATGCGCAATAAAATTAATTATTGTTAATTCACTACTAGCTTTAGATTGAGGGTTTAGATACGTGTTAAGAAATGTTTATATGGTAGGTTACAAAATGTTTGGCGTACATGTTCAACGACATGGTTAGTTGTCTTTAGTGAATGCTTTTATGATTAATTTTAGAACAGACAAGCCTATCTTAACACACCAGCCTCTCTCAACATACCAGCCTCTCACAACAGACCAGTCTTACCACATAACAAACCAGCCTCTCTCAACAGACCAGCCTCTCAACATATCAGTTTCTCTCAACAGATTAGCCTCTCTCAACAGACCAGCCTCTCTCAACATACCAGCCTCTCTCAACAGATCAGACTTACCACATAACAGACCAGCCTCTCTCAACAGACCAGCCTCTCTTAACAGATCAGCCTCTCTCAACAGACCAGCCTCTCTCGACATACCAGCCTCTCTCAACAGATTAGCCTCTCTCAAAAGACTAGCCTCTATCAACAGACCAGCCTCTCTCAACAGAACAGCATGTCTCAAAAGACCAGCCTCTCTCAACATACCAGCCTCTCTCAACAGACCAGCCTCTCTCAACAGACCAGCCTCTCTCAACAGATCAGCCTCTCTTAACAGATCAGCCTCTCTTAACAGATCAGCCTCTCTTAACAGACCAGCCTCTCTCAACAGACCAGCCTCTCTCAACAGACCAGCCTCTCTCAACAGATCAGCCTCTCTTAACAGATCAGCCTCTCTTAACAGATCAGCCTCTCTTAACAGACCAGCCTCTCTCAACATACCAGCCTCACTCGACAGACCAGCCTCTCTTAACAGATCAGCCTCTCTTAACAGATCAGCCTCTCTTAACAGACCAGACCCTCTCAATATACCAGCTTCTCTCAACAGACCAGCCTCTCTTAACAGATCTGCCTCTCTCAACAGACTAGCCTCTCTCGACATACCAGCCTCTCTCAACAGATTAGCTTCTCTCAAAAGACTAGCCTCTCTTAACATATCAGTCTCTCTTAACAGACCAGCCTCTCTCAACAGACCAGCCTCTCTCAACAGACCAGCCTCTCTCAACAGACCAGCCTCTCTTAACAGACCATCCTCTCTTAACAGACCAGCCTCTCTCAACAGACCAGTCTCTATCAACAGACCAGCCTCTCTTAACAGACCAGCCTCTCTCAACAGACCAGCCTCTCTCAACATACCAGCCTCTCTCAACAGACCAGCCTCTCTCAACAGACCAGCCTCTCTCAACAGACCAGCCTCTCTCAACAGACCAGTCTCTAGCAACAGACCAGCCTCTCTCAACAGACCAGTCTCTATCAACATACCAGTCTCTCTCAACAGACCAGTCTTACCATACAAGACATCAGCATCTCTCAACAGACTAGCCTTTCATAACAGAACAGTCGTAACATACCAAAGACCAAACTCTCTTAAATGATCAATCTTACCATACAGGACACCAGAATATCTCAACAAACTTATCTAACCCTTGAAGACACCAGTAACTCACAAGAGACCAGTCTCTCTCAGCAGACCAGTCGTAATATACAAAAGAACAATCTCTCTCAACTGACCAATCTTACCCTCAAAGATACCAGCCTCTCTCAACTGACCATTCTTACCATACAAGAGACCAGCCTCTCTCAAAAGATTAGTCTTATCCTACAATAGACAAGCCTCTCTCAACACACCAGTCTTACTATACAAGACACCAGCCTTTCTCAACAGATCAGTCGTAACATACAATAGACCAGCCTCACATAACAGACATTAGACACCAACCTCTCTCAAATAGACCAGCCTTACCATACAAGAGACCAGCCGATCTCAAAAGACCAGTCAGACCTATGAAGAATTCAAAGCGACAGATATTCGTGCACTGCAGTACAAGCCTAATGCTACTGTCTACTTCAAAGTGAATTAGCAGATAGCTGGCAATTGCTAAGCTACGGTCGTAAGATTATGATCTCATCTGTAGCCCCTGTCAAGTTGTACAAGAGCAGAAAAAAAAGCTGTCATATGTGAGCACCTAAAAGCAAGTAATAAACACAATTTTTTATGATGATTTCCCTGATTTTAAAAATATGTTGCCATTTTGATGTTTCTTTATGTGACTTTTATTCAAAGAATAAATTTTAAAAATAAACACATTTTTTGTTACATTTTTGTAAAATAAGCAAAAATTAAGTCAGTATTAATGTGATTAGTGTGTTATGTCTTATTCATAATATATCTGACAATACGGTTTCTGTTTTTATTATTATCATTCTACAAACCCAGCACCCACCAGATTAAGTAAAATAAACTGTGAGAATAGAAAGATGTAATAAATAAAGCATAACCTTTAACAGTTAACAAGTCTAGTGCTAAATACAGACATAATGAATACAGTCGAAAGCGATAAAGCCATACTAAAACATCTCTACTAAAAATTAAACTGACCCCATTATGTAGAATAAACTCAAATAATTAAAATACGAGCCCAAAACTATAATCTAAATATTATGAAGTGTTAATTCTAGCATAAAAACATATACATAACTAAATCACCTTCATTGGACAAAACGAACGAACTCGGCTGAGACCGAAATTCTCGGTTCAAAACGGCTAAGTCTGCGCGCGCGCAGATAGACGGTTTGCACCTAGAATTTTAGACCGAGCAAACCGTCTATCTTTTTAAACCTGCTATAATTTTGTAAATATTAACAAAACTCATTTTAAAATGCTACAGTATAGTCGGTAGAGAGTTTCTTCGGAGATATCATTTTTAAAAATTTGTATTAGAGCGATCGAGAAGGAAATAATCAGTTTTTTGTCTCTCCTGTAAAATTTACATTTTCGGAGTTAGACGGTTTGCGACCGAGACCATCGATATATATATATATATAAATATAAATATATATATATATATATATATATATATATATATATATATATATATATATATATATATATATAATAAATTTTGATAATTATTTAAGTATTTACATTTGATATAAGATAATATTTTTATTAAAGATTTATTTTAAAATACTTAATAAAATTAAAGAAATAAAGATTGATATTTTTGTTTAAAAATTTTCTTTTGAAAATAATTTATTACAGGGGCAACTACATTGGTCAGCTGCCCTATTAGTTCTGGCACCACTTGTAACAACTGATGAGGTCCATTCGTACTTTGATGGTCAAGAAGTCGGAAATGTGAAATAAAGTGTAAATTAAAATTTAAAAAGCCGCATTTTTTTATGTTCGTTAAAAATCCGAACAAAATTAACCTGATGGATTTAGAAGATTAAAATTAAATATGTATCAAACGTATCGACATATATAGGATAACTTCAAAATCAATTATAATTAAAGCTAATCCTTTTCGATAGCATTCCATCAAATTTAAAAGAAGAGAAACTATTAAGCTCAAACGTTGCTTTACCATAATAAAGTGGTATTTTAAAATTTAAACGTTTATTTTTAAAATGTGCAGGTAAAAGAGGGCTTGTTGAGAAGGTAAACAATGACGTAATGCAGGTATACTTTAGACTTTAAAGAAAGTTCATTCTTAACCAGAAAATAAAAATGTAATTAACATAAATTGGCTTCTGATTTCGCATTTATTAAAGTTTGGCTCGTTACTAATTCGATTGAAGTATTCCATATAGGTTTATTTAAGACCTTGAATTATACCTCATGCCAAAGCAGAGTATGTTTATCTTTTTACTTTCAAAAAAAAAAAAAAAAAGCATACATGAAACGAAAACTAATTCGATTGAAGTATTCCATATCGGTTTATTTAAGACATTGAATTATACCTAATGCCGATGTAGAATATGTTTATCTTTTTACTTTTTCACGACATCCCATCATTACCTGGTAGGTGGCTCTAAAATTCTTGTTGAGCACAATGTAGACGATAAAGTCAGTAGAGCTGTTGGTACAACCCACTATGTTGACAAGTTGATAAAACAGTTTACCGAAGTTAGAGGGTGCTTCATCAGTCAGAGAGTATGACGCGTATTCGGGGATGTATATCGGCAGTGAGAGAAAGGTTATCGTGAATATGTAGACTGCGCATACAGCTAAGAGCATACGCGTGGTTCTGTTGCTATTTTTAGATTTCGAGGTTAGTTTCCTTCGTTTTGTTGATGTTATTTGTATTTTGATTGAGATAACTATACACCCAACATCGGTGAAAATTGGAGGGATGATTATACTAGAATATACTAAAATGTTTTGTATGATTTTGACTGATGGTAGATGTTCGTAGAAAAATGTTGACCTTTTAATAAGACCCACAGAAACGCTTCTGCGTGTATCTGTAGTATAGTCAAGTTCAAACCAAAATGTTGTATAGAAGCAAATTGAGAAGAAATACGCCTCAAGTGAGATGACAGCTATCCACGTTCGATTAGGAGTGATGACGCGTTTAAAACTTAAAGGAAGAAATATCACAACGAGTCTTTCAATTGTAATCAGCATGGGCAAGACGAGGCTCATCAACCCAACAGAGTAGTCCAGGAAGTTGAAGACGCTGAAGAAGAAGAAGACGACACTCGCCTCTTGGACGTTGAAGCCGAGGACCTCGTGGTCGTTGACCGCCTCGTAGAAGATCTTAGGCACGCTGTTGAAGTAGATGAGGTACGTGATGTCGGAGAAGGCTAAGGCGACCAGAAAAATGTTGGAGCACTTGTGTAAGCCGTGCTTGATGAGGACTATGATGCTCATGACGTTTCCCGAGATGCCGAATATAGCGATAGTCGGGGTGACGATGAACATGAGGATTCTGATGATGTGACGTGTGAGTTCGTCGCTTATCAGAGGTGGTTCAACGGTGGATACGTTAAGAGATACCATATCCAACAAATCATTGGATACGCATTAACATAGATTACTTGACGATTGAATTTAGAACGTTGCACTTAAAAATTATTTTCACATACATAAACGTAATACTTAGAGGGACTTTATAACTGTTGAAACTATTCAACGTGGTTTTATTTAAACAATTTTTTTTTAAATTTTAGTTAAAGATCAAGTTAAAATACCAATGCAGAATTGCTTTTTAACTGCTATAAAATTACAAATTACCCGTCGCCATGTTTTCGAATGGTGTTTTTAGAAACCTTTTTTTTTGCCATATATATAAAACCCATCTCAGCAAATAAAACATAATTAAAAGTTCAATGCAAACTCTCAACAGCGTTCAATAGCTAACGTGATCTTCATTTCACTATGCTGGAAACATAGTATTAATTGGCGATCGAAATTATAATTGTCAATAAAATGTTGTAATTAAAATACCTACCTAGTAAAGGAGGCAAAATTTGTAAAATAAAAACAATCGAAATTACAATTACTTCGTATGGTGTTGGTTTAATTTTTATTCTATCTGCCAAGATAAACAAATAATTTCTGCTCGGTACAAAACATTTCCTTCATCTAATTAAAATTCTGATCTGTAAATTTTCATTTTAAATTATTTGTAATGAGCTTGCTATTTGTAGTTCTGTTTTAACTGAGTAGGAATTTAATGTGTTATATTGAGCTTATTACCAATAGGGAGTGGTTGGTAAAGGATGGAATTTTAAAATTGTATTTGGATAAAGAAAGTGTGTTCATGCGAGTAAATTAATACTACCAAAGCTACTCAACTAGCAGCAAAAAATCAGGAGGCGACAATGTCACAAATACGTGTTCATTCTACTGATAAACAGGTTGAATTATTTTTCTTAACAAAAAATTGATCACATGCATGTAATCAGATGACTACAATGCTTGCAATAATTTAATCTTCAAATATGTGTTCAACATTGTCATTGACACTGCGCTAGCAAACGATAATGTGTCACTGAACGAATCGTTCACATTTATTTTCATTTATTTATTTATTCAATTACGGTAACAATAGTAGGCACGGAGGCCATCTTCACATTTGCCGTTTTAAGATAAAAAAATAAAACAACAATTTAATAACAGCATTAAAAAATCCCGTGCTCCAACAAAGTGAATCTTTTGTAAATGTACCAACTCGGGAACAAAACAAAACAAAAAGCAAAAGAAAACACAAACACAATGCAAACACAAACAAAAATACAATCTTTTATTCTTGCTACAGAAAAGGTCCTGCTTCTTTGTGTAAATTTAGCAAATAGCGCTATCTGCATCATAAATTTTTTAGGATGCTTTGTGGCTCTTTGGATTATTCTGCGAGCCTTATGGCGCCTAAGTTAGTTTTAAGGAGCCAGGGGCCGTATGCTTCGCTTCTGCTGTTGTGTAATCGTGTGGCCCCCTCTACGTCCCTGACACACGGGCGGTCACCAAAGTGTGTTCTTCTTCAATATTTCGATACATAATTAACGTACACTTACGTTTTTAATGTGGTAGTTTCACGATATTTATGATCCAAGTGCAGGCATTCTATACATTTAAATAACTCTGTTTAAAAAAAAAACATATGTCCCTAGTCTAAAGTTTGGTAACGCATTAATGAAACTTTTTTAACATATTTCTTTAGACCTTCTATTCCCGCGGAATCTCGTTAAATCATCATGTCTGTCAATTATTAAGATAATAACTTTACTTTTTCGTTTTTCTGCTTTTTTCTTCCAATTAGGTTTTACTCATTTTTATTTTCTCGCAAACGAAGTAAAGAGGAAGTGTTGTAATGGCGCAAAAAAAAAAATTAGAGATATTTACAAAACCAAGAGACTGAAAAATATAGTTTTGTAATTTTGTTCGTATGTCTGTGTGTGTAAGTGTGTTTGTGTGTATGTGTGTCTTTAAACACGATAACTTAAGTACCGTTACAGCTTCATTGATAAAGTTTCGTCTTTACGTATTGTATCAAATGTGTTTATCTATATCAACTTTTCAGCGATTCCCGGTAACCGAAAGTGGAACTTACTCTACTTTAAAATTTTAAAGCCTATAAATTGCGTACTGTTTCAAACAGATACATACATTTTCATACGTAAGTACAATATCTAATCTAAATTCACTGGTTTCTTTAAAATTTGGGTAATTTATGATAACCGGAAGTAGCAATTTATGCTTATTCCGATTACTCCAAAAACGCATTTAAATTTATAAAGTTCTAATAATATTCCGCACTATTATATAGAGATAATTTGGCTTTCACTTGGCGCGGAATTATGTTTTCTACGAGATTCTATTCTCTTTTTAAAAAAAAGTTTAAGTAATTAAAAAATGGATTAAAAACCAAGTGTATATCCCAAAGAGCCATCTCCCGTCGTTTTATATAATGCTTGAGACAGTTTAAGGGAGATTACTCCTGGTTAATTTGTAACAAATTCTTGTTAGCATGATTATAAACGTTTGTTAATGTTGTCTATCTTATAAATTCTTAAATTTCCAACTGATAAGCTAGTTTAGCTTTGTATAACAAACTTGAAACTACTTTATGGTACATCTAAACGTGTTGTTAATCTAAATTTAAAATAAAACGTACGTGATCTCCCTTAAACTTTCTGGAATATCTAAAGCTGGCAAATAGCTGTTTACGACAAATTAACGTAAACAATAATGAAAAAAATAGCAACTACAGCAAAATTTAAACAGATATTTTTATTCACTTAGAGCAATTTTTACAATACTTTTTTTTATCAAACATTGTAAATTGCTGATTACTTGACTTTCACTTTGGTAGACGATAACTTATTTTTGGATTCATCTACACCTCAATGGCAACCCAAGTTAGACCTGCATAGTTAAATTGGCTGTCTTCCCAGGTACTACAGACAAGTTCCATTCCAGTTGCTGTGACGTTTCTTGCATAAAACGAATACCTAATTTGTTTGGCGTTCCACATATCTAAACCATTTAAAATCACCGTGACAATAGGTGGATTTTTGAAAGGCTTAGTAAATGTGACTGCCTGGGCATGAAGACGAGCTTTTCCAGATGCTTGGTAGTTATCAGAATTCCCGCAAGAATAAGATCCTTGTTCAAGCAGAGGTGGTTCGAGATCATTGAGCAGAGTTGTGACCAAGCCACACAACTGATTTAAAGCAGACTCCAATCCTAAGACATCACCATAATAAAATAATATTAACTTAGTTATACACAACTGAGTATAATTTGTAATATTTTATTATCTTATAACTTTACAATTTTGTAAAAAAAAAAATAATCACTCATGTCGATAAAATTTACATAGTAATAAACGTTAACTTTGCTCATTGTTATTAGAAATTCGTTGGAATGTGAAGAGTTTGTGTTTATTTTTCTGTTGACAATTCAATGCTTACCATTACTTGACGATATCAGTGCTAGTAGAGTACACAGAGATATTGTAATTTTGGAGTTCATTCTTGAATTCAATCTACAATGCAACAACACAATAAAAAACTACTTTATTACTTTTTGTTGAATAAAATCTTGATTTTTAAAAGTAACGTAATTTACATATTAAAAACAGACCCGATAAACTTTATATTGTATATATGTATATATATATATATATATATATATATATATATATATATATATATATATATATATATATATATATATATATATATATATATATATATATATCTTCTAGTCACCGTTGGGCAAAAATAGTTGCAGATATTAGGGAGTTCGCGAACTGTAGACTAAATCCTCGCAACACTTAGCTTTGTCTAATAATACTATTCAGTGGCTAATGCATATACGACCGTAGATGTTGAAGAACACTTTTTAAATGAAGTTAAACTTCACCATCGTTTGTTTTTCAAGATGCTGAATAAACAGACAAGTTCGTGTCCGCAATTGCTTGAATTTGTGAAATATATTCATTCATATAGCAAAAACGATATTATGGAGAAAACAAATGCGCTTTCTGAAACTGAATGATTAAAATAGGAAAACGGCTATGGTGTTTTTACTGATGGTGCGCCATCTATGTTTGGGTCAAAATCGTGCTTTTAGAATACAGATTTAGCTCCCTAACCAAGGGGAATCAAGTGCATGATTCACCGGTATGCCCTCGCCAGCAAGACTCTTTTGGTTCCATAGTTATTAAAAGTCGTATATAATGTTAAATCTGTCTTTTTAAAGAACTTAGCCAAAACATGAATAAGATAAAATATTTTGCTTTTCTACACTGCAGGACGCTGGATGTCAAAAGGAAGTATTGTGATTCATGTTTTTGAAAGATAAAATCAAGTTGTTCTTGGAAGTGCAAGGGAAAAAAGTCTTTTCGATATACAATAACAAAATGGTATGGTTGAAGAGTATCATACCAAGCAAATATATTTGAACATCAACATGCAAAATGAACGAATATTTTTTCGTTTCATGAAAATCTAGGGTCCTTTTTATCAGAGATACACAATTGACGAAGAAAAATAAATCTTAGAACTTTTCACTTTAAATAACTAGTTCTAATATTTGAAATGAGCTGAATTTCTACATATTATAGTAATTGTGAACGATGCAAATTGCCAAACAAGTAAGTCTATAAATAGTTTTTATTATGTTTAGTTCAAAGTGTTAAAGGTTCCACCAATCACAATCAAGTTTTTTTTTGTCAACATATCAACGAATTAATCATAAACGTACGTGCTGAAGTACAACATGTTTTTTAGCCTGTTCGCTTGAAAATAAGTGTTTCATTTTTCTTCTGAACTTGCATTTTAGTTTGCATTGTAATACTGTTTCTATTTTCGTTTCTGTTTCCGTTTTGTTTCTGTTTATGTTTCTGTTTCAGTGGCGTAGCTACCGTAAAGCTAGCGTAAGCAAGGCATAGGGACCCAAGGCATTTAGGAGCCCCTTTCCCTCTTAAACAATTAAAACTTTTACATTGCAATTTCATTATTTGTTTTGTATAAATAATTTAAAAAAGAAAATGAAAATCCAGTTTCTTTTCTATTATAGAAATAATTAAAAGTCCCTATGTTATAGCAATGTGCGAGAATTTTTTTATTTTCCTTACGTTATGCGAAAGAGTAAAACCTGTGGCAACTATAAAAATTAATCTTTTAAAAACACCGAAAACACCGATTTCGGACTATCCCTTCATATACTGACGTCACAGGTGACCTATTCAACTCTACTTCACCTGCCCAGTGTCCCGCCAAGTCTCAGACATGTTTTTATCGTTTAAAAAACGATTCCAGCCTAGCAGGTCTCTGACCACACTATCCTTTCATATGCTTAGGACAAAGAAACAGATGAACTCTACTTCACCTGCCCTGTATCCTGCAAGTTCAGATAGGCAACTTTATCATTCACATCTAAAAAAAAAATTGAAAAAAAAATATCATTGACATATTGGTCTAGAATACCTGTGCCACCCGCATGAGAGCCGACTACACTACCAATTTAGCTATTTACTCGTGACGTCACAAATGAATTTTTATACTATACTTTGAGTCTCCTTATGCAACTTGATTTACGCGCATAGATTTAGATCTAGATCTAAGTCTAGTAGTAGTAACTTTCAAATTAAATTTTATCTTAAATTAGCCAAACAAAGATTTATATAAAATAATTAAGGCCTGAAATAGATTCTAGATGTATTAAGGCCTGAAATAGATTCTAGATGTAGAATTTACACTAAGTCTAGATCTGCAATTTACATTGAGTCTAGTGACCTAGGTCTAGGCTAGATCTAGATCTAGGCTAGATTCATAACTTTCCTTCGACAGCTGATCTTTAGATCTAGCGAAATTTATTGTAAAACTAAATGAAAAAAGACAGTTTAAAATTGATATAAGTGTTGGAACGTAATAAATACAGCAAACGGACGTAATGTTAAAGTTAAAGCCGACAGAAAATTAGCTTTAGATTGCGTTAAACATTGGAATGGGAACACAATCTTCTTCGATAGGCCGCCATTATCGATGTAAAAAAATAAACACATCATGTGACGTCACTGTTTCCGTCGAGTCTAGTGGCTATTCAAATCTTTTTTAAAAATTGTGGTTAATATACGTATGAATAAATCAATAAATTAATTAACGTCTTTAAATAAATTTGTGATTAACAGTCTGTCTGCATTAAAAAATTATTTTCTACCTACATACTATTTTACAGCTCTCCAGATAGAGTAGAACATATCACAATAGTCAATCAGCCAAACAAACAAACAAACAAACAAAAAAATAAATATTCAAACATGTAAACAAACTTGACTTTTAGTAGTATATATATATATATATATATATATATATATATATATATATATATATATATATATATATATATATATATATATATATATATATATATATATATATATATATATTTTAAAAAAAAACAGAACATCGCCACGTAAAATTATTGGTCTATACTTACATAGTAAAGAAGAACTTTTTACCACAACTTCAATTATGTTCAATGACAACGACAACTAACATAAAATTGCACACTTTATATACAAACAAAACAAACAAAAAACTGTACCCTAAGTGCTGATTAATTGCACGTCCTTTTAATCTAGCTAACAATCTGGTTTTTAAGTTACCCTCATCCACTTTAGATGAGTCATCAAATGAGCAAACCATTTAATAACAGACGGTGTAGTGTTGAAGCAATTTTTGCAATGTTGTAATTTATAACGAGCAGTTTGCTTTTTTAGTGTTGTTATTTACTGATTTTTTTTTAAAAAGCTTTCGTTTATAGTTGCAACTTTTGTAAAGTTCTAATTGTTGTTTCTTATTTTAAAAACTTAAAATCATTTGTTTTTCGCATAACGAACTTCATTTTACTTTGGTTAATATTTGTTGTTCTTCAATATTTACTTCTTGAAGTTTTGTAATTTTGTAAACATGTCTCTGTGTGTTTGCGTGTGTGTGTGTACGTGAGTGTGTGTGTATGTCTGTAAACACGATAACTTGAGTACCGTTATAGCTATATGGATAAAATTTTATATAAGAGTTATATATTAAATGTGTAGTTCTGTGTCAACTTTTCAGCTTTTTTTTTTCGGTAACCTGAAGTGGAACTTATTATCCTTTAATTTTTTTTTCAAAAGCTTGAGTATTATTTCATATAGAGAAATGCAATTTCACATTTCACATGCAATTTCTATTTCTCTGCCTTCTGTCGAATTTCCAGTAATTTTTGTTGAACGGAAATAACAATTTACGTTATTTCCATTGTCTCAAAAACGTGAATAAACCAATAAAAAACAACTAATATTTCGTACTCATTGTTTGATGTGTAATTGGAGCAAAATTCGTTTTTTTTTACGAAGTTCGATCTAATTTTAAAAAAGTTTAAGTAATTATTAAAATAAATTGAAATCAGATCTCTAACGCGTGTCGCCATTTCCTTTTACTACATTTTTTAACTTAATTTTTGTTTTTGAGAAATATATTGTTTAATACAGTGGCGTAGTGTGTGTCACCTGGTGCGGCACTTAATATATATATATATATATATATATATATATATATATATATATATATATATATATATATATATATATATATATATATATATATATAATTTATATATATACATATATATTTATATATATGTATATATACACATATATGTACATACATGTATATATATACACACACAAACATATGTATATATATATATATATATATATATATATATATAGAGATAGATATATATATATATATATATATATAACAAATGTCGAAATTCCGCACCAGCAATATGAGGCAGCTGGTACTGAAATAACCCACATGAGTCGGTTACACTTCAACAAGCTCTTCTTTTGATGTCGTTTACACGCAATTCAAAATCTAACTTTAATTATCCATAGCTTCAACATTTGGCGACTGATAAAAAATGCAAGGTAGATGCAAAATTTATTTATGTTAATAGAACCACGTGTCACAATCGGACACGAAAATTTTAGTGCACTATGTCTATGTCTATGTCTATGTCTATGTCTATGTCTATGTCTATGTCTATGTCTATGTCTATGTCTATGTCTATGTCTATGTCTATGTCTATGTCTATGTCTATGTCTATGTCTATGTCTATGTCTATGTCTATGTCTATGTCTATGTCTATGTCTATGTCTATGTCTATGTCTATGTCTATGTCTATGTCTATGTCTATGTCTATGTCTATGTCTATGTCTATGTCTATGTCTATGTCTATGTCTATGTCTATGTCTATGTCTATGTCTATGTCTATGTCTATGTCTATGTCTATGTCTATGTCTATGTCTATGTCTATGTCTATGTCTATGTCTATGTCTATGTCTATGTCTATGTCTATGTCTATGTCTATGTCTATGTCTATGTCTATGTCTATGTCTATGTCTATGTCTATGTCTATGTCTATGTCTATGTCTATGTCTATGTCTATGTCTATGTCTATGTCTATGTCTATGTCTATGTCTATGTCTATGTCTATGTCTATGTCTATGTCTATGTCTATGTCTATGTCTATGTCTATGTCTATGTCTATGTCTATGTCTATGTCTATGTCTATGTCTATGTCTATGTCTATGTCTATGTCTATGTCTATGTCTATGTCTATGTCTATGTCTATGTCTATGTCTATGTCTATGTCTATGTCTATGTCTATGTCTATGTCTATGTCTATGTCTATGTCTATGTCTATGTCTATGTCTATGTCTATGTCTATGTCTATGTCTATGTCTATGTCTATGTCTATGTCTATGTCTATGTCTATGTCTATGTCTATGTCTATGTCTATGTCTATGTCTATGTCTATGTCTATGTCTATGTCTATGTCTATGTCTATGTCTATGTCTATGTCTATGTCTATGTCTATGTCTATGTCTATGTCTATGTCTATGTCTATGTCTATGTCTATGTCTATGTCTATGTCTATGTCTATGTCTATGTCTATGTCTATGTCTATGTCTATGTCTATGTCTATGTCTATGTCTATGTCTGCGTCTGCGTCTGCGTCTGCGTCTGCGTCTGCGTCTGCGTCTGCGTCTGCGTCTGCGTCTGCGTCTGCGTCTACGTCTGCGTCTGCGTCTGCGTCTGCGTCTGCGTCTGCGTCTACGTCTGCGTCTGCGTCTGCGTCTGCGTCTGCGTCTGCGTCTACGTCTGCGTCTACGTCTACGTCTACGTCTACGTCTACGTGTACGTGTACGTGTACGTGTACGTGTACGTGTACGTGTACGTGTACGTGTACGTGTACGTGTACGTGTACGTGTACGTGTACGTGTACGTGTACGTGTACGTGTACGTGTACGTGTACGTGTACGTGTACGTGTACGTGTACGTGTACGTGTACGTGTACGTGTACGTGTACGTGTACGTGTACGTGTACGTGTACGTGTACGTGTACGTGTTCGTGTACGTGTACGTGTACGTGTACGTGTACGTGTACGTGTACGTGTACGTGTACGTGTACGTGTACGTGTACGTGTACGTGTACGTGTACGTGTACGTGTACGTGTACGTGTACGTGTACGTGTACGTGTACGTGTACGTGTACGTGTACGTGTACGTGTACGTGTACGTGTACGTGTACGTGTACGTGTACGTGTACGTGTACGTGTACGTGTACGTGTACGTGTACGTGTACGTGTACGTGTACGTGTTCGTGTACGTGTACGTGTACGTGTACGTGTTCGTGTACGTGTACGTGTACGTGTACGTGTACGTGTACGTGTACGTGTACGTGTACGTGTACGTGTACGTGTACGTGTACGTGTACGTGTACGTGTACGTGTACGTGTACGTGTACGTGTACGTGTACGTGTACGTGTACGTGTACGTGTACGTGTACGTGTACGTGTATGTGTATGTACTTTGAATAAAATTTGAATAAAATTGTGCTTTTACAATTATAACATATACCATATTATCTTTAACATAAGTCCGTATCAAGTTCTCCATATATCGCTGAACATACTCATATAATAGAACTATGATAGTATTTTGCGAACAGAATGAGAAGTGCGCACATGGTGCTTCCTTCCGACTGTTTTTCTCCCCTTCTAGATCGAAACGAGGTAGCGAATTTTTATAAATAAATTAAAACTATATGAAATTAGTAAGCTTTAGGCCTACCATCCTACTACTCCGCAGTATTATACCCACGTTATCATGTTTATTTGGTGCGAAATAGTTTTAGTCTTGCAACTTTAGTGCATTAAAATTTTAAAGTACGGATAAAAATGTATAAAGTAAACCGAGAGTAATTTTCTTTAAACGTTCTTGAATATTCTTATATTACACTACTGGGGAAGGAAATTAGGGATATAGACATGATTTTGTATCCATTTTTCATTATTTACACTTTCTAAAATATAAGAGAATCGAAGAATTTCCTATGAAATGAATATTATTAGTACTTAATTTATTTTCGTTTTTTTGCGAAATCGGAAATAGCGTAAATTTCCTTTTCCGTTCAACGGAAATTAATCACAATTTTTGAGAAGGCAGAAACTTTGATCTTTTTCTCATGTGAGTTTTCTTTTATGTATTTGAAACAGTACCTGATTTATAGGCTTTTTAAAAACTCAAAGTAGAAAAAGTCCCACTTCCGGTTATTGGAAATCGCCGAAAAGTTGATACTAAAAATTTAATTTAATAATTATATATGAAATCTCATTAACCTAGATAAAAAAGTACTCAAATTATCAGGTTCACAGATACACACACATACACACACATACATACACACACTAAAATACGAAAACAATTTCAAAACTATGTTGTTCCGACTCAGCGAGTTGTAAAACGTCAAGATTTGTAAAAAATCGCGATTTTGTTTGCATACTTCAGACATTTCAGACATTTAAAATAGAGTAGGCCTATTATGATAGTGGAAGTAGGAACTGCATGTGGTTGGTGGGTTGGACAAAATGATAACGTTTATGCTAATAGTGGTGGTACGATTCATTTGTCTGGAGCCAATATGTCGGGAGTCTATTTGTTGTGAGCCAATATTTTAAGTGTCCATTTAAAGGGAGCCTAAATGTTAGGAGCCCACTTGTCGGGAGCCTAAATTGTTATGAAGCATTTCCTGAATATAGATTGGTGCGAGTGAATAGTGGTGCGCTAGTATGATGAACGAATGGTTGATGTGGCGTATATAGTTTGATATTGACGTGTTTGTGTAGAGACTGGTTACTGTGCATGGAGTGAGAGTGAGTCCTATCTTTATCATCTTAGTGAACGGGACATATGAGTCCAGTGTCAGAATAATGATAAGAAGAGGAAACCTTTATGCATCTAGTTGATTAGTCGTCATCTCTGTTGTCTAGATGAGTAATCGTTTAATGATTGCTCACAGATATAATATATTAATATGGTAGTGGTATTCGCATATGTTATTGAATCAAGCAGCTCAAACCTCTCTAACAGCCACAACCTTTATATAGCCAGTCAATATGACGGGAGCCAATTTGCAGGGAGCCCTTTTGACGGGGTTATTTTGACTGGTTCGTTTTGCCGGGTGTCGTTTTGTGGGGTCCTGTTCTGACCGGGTTGTTTTGTCCTGAGCTGTTTTAACGGTGCACCCCATGCATGCTATGGTCCTTAAAACATATTATTTTTCACCTGACTCATATGTCTTGGGCCTAAACGGGGAAAAATGATATATTTAAAAAGTATATACTTGCTTGAGAGATATATCCTAATATATAAAAGACCAAGTGCGCGATTCTCTCCCTCTCTCTTTCTCCGTCCAAAAACTATATTCACATGCTAAAATATCAGTATCTGCAGCGATATATGGAGAACTTGATACGAACTTTTGTTAAAATAATATGTTAGGTGTTTTAAGTGAATAAACTGAAGCTTATATAAGTAAGAAAATAACAAATAAAGACATTCATATGAAGAAAAAAAATTTACTTATGAAACCGGAAAAGTGTTTATAGTTATGACGAGTACGTAAAAAACAATGCCATTTGTAATATGTCAATATTAAAGCTATTTGCTTTCCATCCATGGAGTCATGCGAACTACGCACTCACACTCAGTAGTTAGTATTCACTTCAGTCCGTGTATGTTCGCTTCTGTATTAAGGTCGCTTCATTCCAGTCCTGGAAAGGTTGCTTTAACCAGTTTTAGCTAGGTCGCTTTAGTCCAGTCCTGGAAAGGTCGCTTCAGTCCAGCCCTGGTTAGAACGCTTCAATCCAATGCTTGTTAGGTCGCTTTAGTCCAGACCTGGAAAAGTCGCTTCTGTCCAGTCATGGAAAGGTCGTTTCAATCCAGTCCTGGAAAGGTCGCTTCAGTCCAGTCCTGGAAAGGTCGCTTCTGTCCAGTCCTGGTAAGGTTGCTTCAGTCCACTGCTTGTACGTTCTCCTTAGCCCTAAATAACTTACTCCATTACAGTCGTACATAACACTATCAGTTACATTGCAAGCGTCATCTTAACGGTCCATCAACCACAGTTATGCTACGCACTCAGATGCAGGATCAGAAGCTTTTTATTATGCTGGTACTTTGTTTTAAATCCAAATATTGATCTACCACTTTTGTGTTCACTTACATGAAAGAGAGAAACAACAACAGCTTTATTGTGCTGCAGAGTATTTGAATAAGTGAATGGGGGAATCTAAAACTTTGCCTACGTTGAATCACCATCGCAAAGTCTCTTCACGTGCAAATACTACAAGCTTATTTCCACATCTAGCTGTATAGTTTTAACCTGCACCTAACACTACACAAACTCTCCTGTACGTTAGCCTTTACTCTATCACATAAAGTCTTTTTCAATGTAGCCGTTAACTGTCTCCTACTAAGTTACTCAATAGCTCCTACTGACTATCCTTAATTGAAAAATCCATTTGCTTACTTCAGTCAAGTAAATCGAACAACCCAATTATTACAATTTATTTCATAAACCGAATTGTTTCTCGGTGAATGGCGATGATTAAATGGTCCATTGGCAACAAACATAATGTAATGGGTGGTCGAAGGAAATACGATATAAAGATTTTGGAATCAGGGATTGGACGAAAAAATGTCGACTTTTTGTGTTACATAACAAATTCTCAATGCCTAAAGGATTAACTAACCATCTCTACTGTGGCGTCTAAACTACCCACCAAACACTTTTTACATATAGCAATAAATACACTTTCAGTAATGGAAAGACCAAAACAACCACCAGTTTGAGGACCGTTTATTGTTCAGCGTGTGGGTTGCATCTATTAAATAAACGTTAATTGAAATGATCGAACGCCTACTCGGCTGTTTCGCCCGCACCGCCCAAGTGTACATAACATAGAGAAAGCATTGACGTAACTCACTGACAAACTCTAAATCTATTTCACGAAAAAGAAAAATTATGTTTTTTAAAATACTTTTCTGTGCATTGGTAGTGCTAGAGTTTGATATACAATTCTGTCTTTCTATCTTTCTGTCTTTCTGTCTTTCTGTCTTTCTGTCTTTCTGTCTTTCTGTCTTTCTGTCTTTCTGTCTTTCTGTCTTTCTGTCTTTCTGTCTTTCTGTCTGTCTGTCTGTCTGTCTGTAAGTCTGTCTGTCTCTCTTTTTGTCTGTCGCATCTCCAAGCGGTCAATCTAATTAAAACAGACAGACAGACAGACAGACAGACAGACAGACAGACAGACAGACAGACAGACAGGCAGGCAGACAGACAGACAGACAGACAGACAGACAGACAGACAGACAGACAGACAGACAGACAGACAGACAGACAGACAAACAGACGGTCAGACAAACAGAAAGGCAGGCAGGCAGGCTGGCTGGCTGGCTGGCTGGCTGGTTGGCTGGCTAGCTAGCTTGCTGGATGGATGGATGAATGTATGGCTGACTGACTCACTGAGTCATTGACTAACTGACTGACTGACTGACTGACTGATTGACTGACTGACTGACTGACTGACTGACTGACTGACTGACTGACTGACTGACTGACATCTGTTATATAAATAATAAACCTCACACGAATATATGTGTATACTAAATATTTAAACTTAGCTTTACCAATCATGAAGGCAATCCTGTTCGTTCTGGTGTCGCTTTCTATTGCCCAGGCAAGCCGCACTGTGACCCTTTTGAATGACGACATCAACCCTTCTCCGACGGCTCACAATAATGCTCGAGCCGTAGCCATGGCTTCAGCTCTGGTAAGTTAACGACTTTGTGTTTGGTGTATTAACAGCGGTTGTATGATGCCCCATCGTTAGATTGTCTGTTAACAGCCCAAGTGGATTCAAAGGCTCCAACTTTGGTAAACTTAAAACTATGTGAAAAATTAAGTTTGCCATGATTTTGTTTGTGTATTGCCAGTCCTTGAAATTTGTATATGGATTTATTAAAGTATTCCAAGCCACAGAGTGTACAACTAGTATTTACTTGTATGTTGCAAGCCATAGCAAGTTGGCCATGGTCTTTTTATGCTAACTACCGTATGTAGCGAATTCGCGACATCATACACTATTGGACCAATGTTTTAAAAAGTGTAGTCCGTGTCTTTTTACTATTTTTACGGACACATTTTTCTGTAGATATCCATGCATTCAATAGAATATCACAAACCAAACTTAACAAATGACCATGCAAGGAGATGTAGACTCGCTTGTAAAATTCAGGAAAACTACAGTTTTAGTTGTTCAGGCATAGAGTTATATTACCCTACTGTAGCTGTTCACTGTATAATTTGTATACATGGGTACTTTTAAGCATTGCTGTCAAAAAGTTTTCGATGCGTTTGAGTCAAGAGAGTGTGACGTCATAAATGTCGACTTAACAAAGTAACTTTTGGTATGGATATGACCGTCTGGATGTACCCAATACACTATGATTGGTAGTAGTAAGGCAAATAAACCTGTGTGCATATGCTAAGCGCCAAATTGGTATGTCACGTTTTAGTAAAAGTCAGTGTAAAAGGGCTAACTAGTGTTTCAAACCCGATAAGTTCAACCTGCGTTTTTACCGTGCTTAATGTCTTTAAAAAGTAACAAGCGCAAACGTAGACGTAAATGTTAACGTAAACATTAACGTAAACTTAAACGTAAACGTAAACGAAACGAAAACAAAAACGCTATCTCGAACTCAAACGAAAACTCAAATTCAAACTTAAACATTGTTTTTTAATTAAAAATTTGCCATTGTGAAATATTACTTACAATGAATGCTAGCCATAACACACTATGAAGATTTAAAAAAAAATTCAGTAGTGTATTTAAAACAAACACTAGTCATTTGCTTCTATTATTGTAAATAAAAGAAGGATCAAAGCTTACATTGAAAAGGCATGACTCAAAATATTCACATCGTTTCATAGTAGGCTGTGTCCGGCCATCTCGTCTGGCGGGCTTTTATATTATTGTCTTTAGAAGGTTTTTTTTGTACCTAGCCACTGTTTGTCATTTGACATTTTACGAGTCATATATTTAAAGAATAGTTGTAGGCAGCCGTACGTAAATTTTTATTATATGTAAGGAAATTATCTTTGCAAAATCGCATTGTTTTAACCTTATTTAAAACTATTTTCTTAACAGCAATGGGACAAAACACAAGCTATCTTTGCAGAACAATATGCAAGAAGTTGAGTACGTTTTCTTTGAACATTAATAATATCAAGCGAGAACTGATTTATTTCTCCAGGTTAATTAAAAAAACAAAGCTGAGTGATATCCCTGAAACTACATTTTCTCTCAATCTCTATTTTTAATCAAATTTTTTTTACCAAATTATGAGATCAATATCTTTGGAAATATGTTCAGAACTTTAATCGTAAACGAATAGTTCAAGCTGAACAAAAGAAAAACCGAAAACATAAGTTTAAACAACACCGAAATTTTAACCCAAAAAAATGAAACATTACCCATACACTGCATCCTAACTAGAGGTTAAATTAAATTAAAAACGGAAATTTATTTGGTGACGGAAATTTAATTGTAATGAAAAAGGCAATTTAAAGTTGTTAAGGAATCAATCCTTAACAATACTTAATAAAAAAAATTAAACCCGAAATTGAACTAAGAAAGGAAATTAACCAGAACCGGAAATTTAACCAAAAAAGAATTTTAACGGAAAATGGAACTGCATCCTGACCTATAATTTCACTAACTCTGGAAATTAAAACAAAATTTTAAAGGAAAGTAAACTTTATCGAGAGATGGAAATTTGACTGGACAATAGACATAAGTAGAATTGTCTATTTAAAAAAATCAGCTTTAAAATTATTTAATATAGCTTAAATTAAAAAAAAAAAGGTTGCAATAATATTATACGTTGCCATTAGATACGCTTAATATATCCTTCAATTTTAGAATAGGAAGATAAAAAAAACTATTTCATGAATATATTTTATTAATGTTTTTATTTAATTATTTAATAATATATTTGTTCATTTAATAGTAGTATTGTGTAAATTAACCCTATACTACATGCCGTTGCAGTTTTGCGACAATACTTTAGAAGTAACTTATTACTATCTAATTTAATCTTACTTATTTTCTTCGTTATATTTATAAGGTTTCATGTTTTGCTGTTCAGAGCTTAAGCTTCCCTTTCCTTTAGCCAGCCACAATGAAGTCCATCCAGTTTTTTCTCGCTATGTTAGCTGTGGCCTATGCCGGTGTGTCCGTGCCTCTAACCACTGCCAACATTGACGCGTTTCTAAAATCTCACAAAGACGTGAGGGCGGCTCTCAAGATTCCATTCCTAGTAAGTTGACCGTTTCTTGATATATTTAGTAAGTTGACTTTTTTATATGTTAGCAGGTTGACAGTTTATTGATATACTTAGTAAGTTGATCTCTTATGATATATTTAGTAATTTGACCTTTTCTTGATATACTTAGTAAGTTGGCCTTTGTTAATATATTTAGTAAGTTGGCCGTTTCTTGATATACTAAGTAAGATGGCCTTTGATAATATATTTAGTAAGTTCACCGTTTCTTGATATATTTAGTAAAATTACCGTGCGTTGAAATATTTATTAACCACATGCTAATATATTTAGGAAGTTGATTGTTTGTTGATATATTTAGTACATTCACCGTTTGTTGATATATTAAGTAAGTTGACCGTTTCTTGATAGATTTAGTAAGTTGACCGTTTCTTGATATATTTAGTACGTTTATTGTTTGTTGATATATTTATAAAAATTTGATCGTTTCTTGATACCTTTTAAGTTGACCGCAAACATTCCCAGTTAGTTGACAACCAAAAAGAAGAGAGCTGTATTGTCGATCATTGTTGACGTGTTTAGAAATCACACAAAAAACAATGCTAGTTTATTGTTAACATCCAGTTATGCTTGAGTGGTTTCGCTCAGTGTTAATACAACATTCCCCTGTTCAAGCCCTCGGGCAGATGAGAATCGTGAACTAAGGACAGCAATCCATGTAGTAGATAAAAATCGGAAATCAAACAAGAGTGAAGCCCCTTGGGTGCTAAAGACAGCAATACATGTTGCAGATCAAAAGATATCGAACAAGAGTGAAGCCATTAGGGCTATACATTTACCAACTGTGGTTTCCTTTTGGAATCTTCTACAACTGCAGTTAATACCAAACGTATTGCTTAGCATTACCTAATTAACACAGAGAGAGAGAGAGAGAGAGAGAGAGAGAAAGAGAGAAAGAGAGAGAGAGAAGCAACCTCTGATCTCTTCATTCAATGCCCTGTATTTGACCATAGGACATCACTCTTCTTGATGCATCCATTGCCTCCCTACCCTCTACTGATCCGTATAAAAACCCTGCTGATAGTGAAGCAGAGAAAAATGTATAACATACCATAAACCAGCACTTTTTTTACAATGATGGCTACACGCCAAACCTGCCTTATGTTGAGCGATCGCAGTTATCACCCATTTCAGAGTTCCAAAGAAATGTGTTTATTGTTGAGACTCGCTTTTATTCAATTCAAAACGCCTCACAAGTCAAGGGAGATTAATGTGGATGGACATCTAACTGATCACATAATTACATTGTATGTTGACACTAAATAAAACCGGTGACCTTTAATTCATCTTTAATGGAGACTATCAACATTGAAGTAGACATTTTTAAACCGCATTTACTGAGGAATCATTTAAAGAAAGAAATATTCAAACAGCATGGGACGGTGTGGCCTAGCGGTAGAGAGCTAGACTGCTAAACCGGGAGTTTCGAGTTCCCTTAGTCCACCCAACTCTGATGGGTACCTAACTTATGTAAGGGGAAAAAGGCGGCTCGGCTCAGTGCAGACCACACTATCCCTTCTTATGCCGAGAAAAGAAACATATAAAATCTTCTCCATCTGCCCTATGCATCGTTAGGTCTGAAAAAGAATTATTTGCTTTTTATTTATAGATATATTTTGGTACAGTTAGTTTTAGAAAAGTTAAGATGTAATTATATTGATGTAAAATTTTATTGTTGACAGATGGTGTGGAAAAAATCAACATCGGTGGGTTGTGCCTTCACTCAGTGCGTCAATGTTACTGGATCCATGCCCAATCTGGTCTCATATAATAACTACCCACAGTAAGTACAGATTTCATTTAGTTTGATACAGTTAATTACTACCCCACGTAAGTACACATTTAATTTAGTTCGATACAGTTAACGAGCCGACCCACGGCGTATCATACGCCGCTATTTAGTTGTTTTATTTTCTACTTTTCAGTAATTCATAATTTGTGAATTCGACAGTACCAATGCTGTCACTGAAAATATTTGCTTTAAAATACAATCAGTAGCTCGTTAAGGATGATACCCCCCCCCCCCCTTTTCCCAACCCCTACCCCCCCACCCCCGTGAAAAGTAAACTCCTCTTAGTTACCTCCCCTAAATTTAAAATCGTTTTAAACTAAATTATCTGCCCCTAATAGTCGTCACTAAAGCCGGCTGTACGATTTATAAATTATAAAATTATAAATGTGTACCGCTTCTGCAAGTGTGTGTCTGTGTCTGTGTGTCTGTATGCGTGCGTGCGTACGTGTGACTGTCGGCTGAGAGTGTGTGACCTGTAAACGTCAGCCTGGTATGAACACTAACCTTTGAGCAAATGGTGTCTCCACACATCCCTAAGTAGAACACTAACCTGTGAACACACGGTGTCTCCACACACGCCTAATTAGAACACTAATGTGTGAACACACGGTGTCTCAACACACCCCTAATTAGAACACTAATCTGTGAACACACGGTGTCTCAACACACCCCTAATTAGAACACTAATCTGTGAACACACGGTGTCTCAACACACCCCTAATTAGAACACTAACATGTGAACACACTGTGTCTCCACACACCAATAACTAGAACACTAACCTGTGAGCACACGGTATCTCCATACACCCCTAACTAGAAAAATAACATTTGAGCACACGGCGTCTCCACACATCCCTAAATAGAGCAATAACCTGTGAACACATGGTGTCTCCACAAACCTTTAACTAGAACACTAACCTGTGAACACACGGTGTCTCAACACACCCCTAATTAGAACACTAATCTGTGAACACATGGTGTCTCCACAAACCCCTAATTAAAACACTAACCTGTGAACACACGGTGTCTCAACACACCCCTAATTAGAACACTAACCTGTGAACAAGCGGTGTCTCCACACACCCCTAACTAGAGCACAACTGGGCTGAAAGGAAATGTTTAGCTATAAATAGTTGAAGGTTGTTTGGGTGCGCGGACCTTTGACCACAGGTGCTTTGACCATAGGGGGTTTGACCATAGGGGGTTTGACCACAGCGGAGCTTTGACCATAGGGGCTTTGACCATAGGGGGTTTGACCACAGCGGGCCTGTGACCATAGCGGTGCTTTGACCATAGGGGGTTTGACCACAGCGGGCCTGTGACCATAGCGGTGCTTTGACCATAGGGGGTTTGACCACAGCGGGCCTGTGACCATAGCGGTGCTTTGACCATAGGGGGTTTGACCACAGCGGGCCTGTGACCATAGCGGTGCTTTGACCATAGGGGGTTTGACCATAGGGGGTTTGACCACAGCGGAGCTTTGACCATAGGGGCTTTGACCATAGGGGGTTTGACCACAGCGGGCCTGTGACCATAGCGGTGCTTTGACCATAGGGGGTTTGACCACAGCGGGCCTGTGACCATAGCGGTGCTTTGACCATAGGGGGTTTGACCACAGCGGGCCTGTGACCATAGCGGTGCTTTGACCATAGGGGGTTTGACCATAGGGGGTTTGACCACAGCGGAGCTTTGACCATAGGGGCTTTGACCATAGGGGGTTTGACCACAGCGGGCCTGTGACCATAGCGGTGCTTTGACCATAGGTGGTTTGATCATAGGGGGTTTGACCATAGGGGGTTTGACCACAGGTGTTTTCTCAGCAGAGGGTCTTTGATCACAGGTGGTCTATCAACTGGTGTTTGATCACAAGCGCTGTGTCCGGCTTTGATCACAGATGTTTTGTCCACATAGGGTCTTTGATCTCAGGTGGTTTGTCCAATGCTGTCCATATATGGTAAGGATTTATTTTAAAAGTTGCTAAATTATATTTTAAATTTCGACATGATGTAATAATATGGTCAAACAGATGTACTGACATATTTGCGTGCTATTGCACATCTGTCATGTAGTTAACCATTTTATGTATTACATCTTTGACTATATTGTTGGCAAGTTTTGTATCATTTTTATCCTTTATATATGCTATGTATTTTCAAGTACTTCTACATTATTTATTTGTGAAACTTGTTATATGTCGCATTATTTGTGTTTCATTTATATTTAAAATAAATCTATGAGGACTAGCGCCAGCCTTTATGTGGAGACTAAAATATAGTTCTTGGCTTTTTTAAATACATGTTAATTTCTATTAACGTACTCTCAGGAAACATGTATAAAATCGTGTTAATCGTATCACACCTATGATCAAAGCCGGACACAGCGCTTGTGATCACACCCGTTGATAGACCACCTGTGATCAAAGACACTCTGCTGAGAAAACACCTGTGGCCAAACACCCTATGATCAAACCACCTATGGTCAAAGCACCGCTATGGTCAAAGGCCCGCTGTGGTCAAACCCCCTATGGTCAAAGCCCCTATGGTCAAAGCTCCGCTGTGGTCAAACCCCCTATGGTCAAACCCCCTATGGTCAAAGCACCTGTGGTCTAAGGTCCTAGGACCGTTGTTTGGATTAATGACTTACACGTTACTCTAAAGACGTTCAATTCTGGTCTTACAATACCTGTGCCTATACAAATAGACGTTTAACAAGATGGTTAATACTATACAAGCCATCTCATGGTTACATGAAACAATATAATTATGTAGTCCTACGTTTAAATAATATGATGTAGGCCTATATAAATAAACATAGGTAAATATATATATTTAATTAAAATTTTAATTACCTAATCCAATACCTACCCAGTAAGGAGGCGAAATTTTTTAAATAAAAACAATCGAAAATTATAATTACTTCGTATGGTGTTGGTTTAGTTTTTATTCTATCTGCCAAGATAAACAAATAATTTCTTCTCGGTACAAAACATTTCCTTCATCTAATAAAAATTCTGATTTGTAAATTTTTATTTTCTATTATTTGTAATGAGCTTGCTATTTGTAGTTCTGTTTTAACTGAGTAGGAATTTATTGTGTATTATTTTGAGCCTATTCCGGATAGGGAGTGGTTGGTAGGGGATGGAATTTTAAAATTGTATTTGTATAAAGAAAGTGTGTTCATGCGAGTAAATTAATACTACCAAAGGTACTCAACTAGCAGCAAAAAATCAGGAGGCGACAATGTCACAAATACGTGTTCATTCTACTGATAAACATGTTGAATTATTTTTCTTGACAAAAAATTGATCACATGCATGTAATCAGATGACTACAATGCTTGCAATAATTTAATCTTCAAATATGTGTTCAACATTGTAATTGACACTGCACTAGCAAACGATAATGTGTCACCGAACGAATTGTAGTCACGTTTATTTTCATTTATTTATTTATTCAACTACGGTAACAATAGTAGGCACGGAGGCCTTTTTCACATTTGCCGTTTTAAGATCAACAAATAAAACAACAATTTAATAACAGCATTAAAAATCCAGTGCTCCAACAAAGTGAATCTTTTGTAAATGTACCAACTTGGGAGCAAAACAAAACAAAAAGCAAAAGAAAACACAAACACAATGCAAACACAAACAAAAATACAGTCTTTTATTCTTGCTACAGAAAAGGTCCTGCTTCTCTGTGTAAATTTAGCAAATAGCGCTATCTGCATCATAATTTTTTTAGGATGCTTTGTGGCTCTTTGGATTATTCTGCGAGCCTTATGGCGCCTAAGTTAGTTTTAAGGAGCCAAGGGCCGTATGCTTCTCTTCTGCTGTTGTGTAATCGTGTGGTCCCTTCTACGTTCCTGACACACGGGCGGTCACCAAAGTGTGTTCTACTTCATTATTTCGATACATAATTAACGTACACTTAAGTTTTTAATGCGGAAGTTTCACGATATTATTTATGACCCAAATGCAGGCATTCTATACATTTAAATAACTCTGTTTAAAAAAATCATATGTCACTAGTCTAAGATCATAGGTTAGGTAACGCATTAATAAAACTTTTTTTACATATTACTATACACCTTCTATTCCCGCGGCAACGCGCAGGAACGGTTACCTAGTAATTAATAAGAATCTCGCTAAATCATCATGTCTGTCAATTATTAAGATAATAAATTTACTTTTTCGCTTTTCTGCGTTTTTCTTCCAATTAGGTTTTACTCATTTTTATTTTCTCGCTATCGAAGTAAAGAGGAAGTGTTGTAATGGTGCAAAAAAAAAATAAAAATTAGAGATATTTACAAAACCCGTCTTTACGTATTATTTCAAACGAGCCGACCCGCAGCGTATCATACGCCGCTATTTAGTTGTTTTATTTTCTACTTTTCAGTAATTCATAATTTGTGAATTCGACAGTACCAATGCTGCCACTGAAAATATTTGCTATAAAACACTAACCCACCCCCCTTTCCCCTAACCCCGACCCTACACCCCCCCCCCCCCACCCCCCGTGAAAGCAGCCTCCTCTTAGTTATTTCTTAGTTACCTCCTGTAAGTTTAAAATTGAACTAAATTATCTGCCCCTAATAGAAACCCGGCTGTACGGCTCTTCGATTTGTAAACATTTAGCTTTGTAAAAATTTAGAGTGAACACCGCTCACCAGACAATGTTGGGGTGGGGTGGGGGGTGGTAGTGATAGTGATAGAGAGAAAGAGAGGGGACTGCAAGGAGGCGATTGCAGCTTGTTTTCTAACTGATCCCAGAAGAGAATTATATATATAGATGTGTTGATCTATATCAACTTTTCTGCGATTCCCGGTAACCGAAACTGGAACTTACTCTACTTTTAATTTTTAAAAGCCTATAAATTGCGTACTGTTTCAAACAGATACATAAATGATTACTCCAAAAACGCATTTAAATTGATAAAAATCTAATAATATTTTGCACTATTATGTAGAGATTATTTGGCTTTCACTTGGCGCGCAATTATTTTTTCTACGAGATTCTATTCTATTTTTAAAAAGTTTAAGTAATTAAAAAATGGATTAAAAATCAAGTGTATATCCCAAAGAGCCATCTCCTGTCGTTTTATATAATGCTTGAGACAGTTTAAGGGAGATTACTCCCGGTTTATTTTTAATAAATTCTTAATAGCAATGATTATAAACGTTTGTTAATGTTGTCTATCTTATAAATTCTTAAATTTCCAACTGATAAGCAAGTTTAGATTTGTATAACAAACTTGAAAAATTTAAAATACTAATTTACGCTACAACATTTAAACGTGTTGTAAATAAAAATAAACCGTTCGTGATCTCCCTTAAACCTTCTGGAATATCTAAAGCTGGCAAATAGCTGTTTACGCCAAATTATCGTAAACAACAATGAAAAAAATAGCAACTACAGCTAAACTTAAATATATATTTTTATTCACTTAGAGCAATTTTTACAATACTTTTTTTTCGAACATTGTAAATTGCTGATTACTGGACTTTCCCTTTGGTAGACAATAACTTATTTTTGGATTCATCTACACCTCAATGGCATACCAAGATAGACCTGCATAGTTAAATTGGCTGTCTCCCCAGGTACTACAGACAAGTTCCATTCCAGTTGCTGTGACGTTTCTTGCATAAAACGAATACCTAATTTGTTTGGCGTTCCACATATCTAAACCATTTAAAATCACCGAGACGATAGGTGGATTTTTGAAAGGCTTAGTAAATGAGACTGCCTGGGCATGAAGATGTGCCTCTCCAGACCATTGGTAGTTAGCAGAATCCCCGCAAGCATAAGATCCTTGTTCAATCAGAGGTGGTTCGAGATCATTGAGCAGAGTTGTAAACAAGCCACACAACTGATTTGAAGCAGACTCCAATCCTAAGACATCACCAAAATAAAAAATATTAACTTAGTTATACACAACTGAGTATAATTTGTAATATTTTATTATCTTATACCTTTACAATTTTGTAAAAAAAATCATCACTCGTATCAATAAAATTTACATAGTAATAAACGTTAACTTTGTTCATTGTTATAAGAAATTTGTTGGATTGTGAAGAGTTTGTGTTTAGTTTTCTGTTGACAATTCAATGCTTACCATTACTTGACGATATCAGTACTACTAGAGTACACAGAAAAATTGTAATTTTTGAGTTCATTCTTGAATTCAATCTACAATGGAACAGCACAATAAAAAAACTACTTTTTATTGAATAAAATCATGATTTTTAAAAGTAACGTAATTTACATATATATATATATATATATATACATATATTAATCTTCTAGGTGTCACCGTTGTGCCTAATATTATAATACAAATATAAAGGAATACGAAAGCTGAGAATTGTAGTATGGATATCACTAATACTTAGGCCACAGGGTCTATTTTTTAAGTCTGATTTTACAGCTCGTAAACCTCTGAAGAAGAAGGTAAAATCATTTGTGAAAATAACAAAAAAAAAATGTACCGACTACCCCTAAATTAAAAATAAGTCTGACTTTTTTCTTATTTTAATTGATCTAAATAACAACGGGTATAGCTACACAACATTAGCAATACCGCTTTCCTCTATTTTTATATTTAAGCGCTTACTATAATGCATTAGAAAAAGATGATTTTTGTAGTTAAAAATGAAGCTGAGAATGGCAAGGATTCTGTATCACTTTTTTTCTAAAAGTGAGCGATAGAATGTCATAAATCATAGCATGAATAAATTACGAATTTATGTCCAAAAGAGACAACTACGGCGACGACAATATATATATATATATATATATATATATATATATATATATATATATATATATATATATATATATATATATATATATATATATATTACACAAAAACACAAAAAACATCGCCACGTAAAATTATTGGTCTACACTTACATAGTTAAGAAGATCTTTTTACCACAACTTCAATTATGTTCAATGACAACGACAACTAACATAAAATTGCACACTTTATATACAAACAAAAGAAACAAAAAACTGTACACTAAGTGATGATTAATTGCACGTTCTTTTAATCTAGCTAACAATCTGGTTTTTAAGTTACCCTCATTCACTTTAGATGAGTCATCAAATGAGCAAACCATTTAATAACAGACGGTGTAGTGGTGAAGCAATTTTTGCAATGGTGCAATTTATAAGGAGCGGTTTGCTTTTTTAGTCCTGTTCTTTACTAATCTTTTAGAAGCTTTCGTTTATAGTTGCAAGTTTTGTAAAGTTCTAATCGTTGTTTCTTATTTTAAAAAAGTAAAATCATTTGACTTTCGCATCGCGAACTTCATTTAACCTTGTGATTTCTATTTCTCTGCCAACTGTCGTATTTCCAGTAATTTCTGTTGAACGGAAATAAAAATTTACGTTATTTCCAGTGTCTCAAAAACGTGAATGAACCAATAAATTCCAAAAAATATTTCGCACTCATTGTTTTGTGTTTACTTGGTGCAAAATTCTTTATTCTACGAAGTTCTATCTATTTTTAAAAATTTTTTAGTAATTAAAATGCATTGAAATCAGATCACTATCGCGTGTTTTCTTCTACTACATTTTTTAACCTAATTTTTATTTTTGAGAATGATATATTTTAATACAGTGTCGTAGTGTGTGTCACCTGGCGCGGCACTTAATGTTGACACCCCCTCCCGTAAAAAAGTATATATATACAGTAAATGAAGTAAAAGGAAATGGCAACACGCGTTAGAGATCTGATTTCAATCCATTTTAATAATTTCATAAAACTTTTTAAAAAATAGATAGAACTTCGTAGAAAAAAAAGAATTTTGCTCCAAGTACACATCAAACAAAGAGTACGAAATATTAGTTGTACTTTATTGGTTTATTCACGTTTTTTAAGACATAATATATATATATATATATATATATATATATATATATATATATATATATATATATATATAAATATATATATATATATATATATATATATATATATATATATATATATATATATATATATATATATATATATATATAAAATTTTCCTTTCAAACCGTATATATATATATTTATATATATATATCTATCTATCTATCTATCTATATATATATATATATATATATATATATATATATATATATATATATATATATATATATATATATATATATATATATATATTTATATATATATATATATTTATATATATATAAAATTTCCCTTTCAAACCGTATATATATATATATATATATATATATATATGACACAAATGTCGAAATTACTCACCAGCAATATAAAGCAGCTGGTACTGAAATAACCCACCTGAGTCGGTTACACTTCAACAAGCCCTTCTTTTGATGTCGTTTAAACGCAATTCTAAATCTCCCTTTAATTATCCATTAGCTGAAACATTTGGCGGGTTGTAAAAAAATGCAAGGTAGATACAAAATGTATTTATGTTAATAGAACCACGTGTCACAAACGGACAGGTATAGATATATGTATATGTATATGT